>NW_028119001.1:0-14967 GCF_965119305.1 Pelophylax lessonae | reverse complement strand
GGGCAGAATGGGTGTGTGTGATTGTGGTGCAGAATGGTGTGTGTGATTGTGGTGCAGAATAGTGTCTGTGTATGTGATTGTGATGCAGAATGGTGTGTGTGTGTGTGTAATTGTAATGGATAATGGTATGTGTGTGTGTGTGTGTGTGTGTGTGTGTGTGTGTGTGTGAGATAGTGGTGCAGAATAGTGTCTGTGTATGTGATTGTGGTGCAGAATGGTGTGTGTGTGATTGTGGTGCAGAATGGGTGTGTGTGATTGTGGTGCAGAATGGGTGTGTGTGATTGTGGCGCAGAATGGGTGTGTGTGATTGTGGCGCAGAATGGTGTATGTGATTGTGGGGCAGAATGGGTGTGTGTGATTGTGGCGCAGAATGGTGTATGTGATTGTGGGGCAGAATGGTGTTTATGTGATTGTGGTGCAGAATAGTGTATATTTATGATTGTGGTACAGAATGGTGTGTGTGATTGTGGGGCAGAATGGTGTTTATGTGATTGTGGTGCAGAATAGTGTATATTTATGATTGTGGTACAGAATGGTGTGGGTGTGTGTGATTGTGCTGCAGAATAGTGTGTATATGATTTGTGGTAGAGAATGGTGTGTGTGATTGTGGGGCAGAATGGGTGTGTGTGATTGTGGGGCAGAATGGGTGTGTGTGATTGTGGGGCAGAATGGGTGTGTGTGATTGTGGGGCAGAATGGGTGTGTGTGATTGTGGTGCAGAATGGTGTGTGTGATTGTGGTGCAGAATAGTGTCTGTGTATGTGATTGTGATGCAGAATGGTGTGTGTGTGTAATTGTAATGGATAATGGTATGTGTGTGTGTGTGTGTGTGATAGTGGTGCAGAATAGTGTCTGTGTATGTGATTGTGGTGCAGAATGGTGTGTGTGTGATTGTGGTGCAGAATGGTGTGTGTGTGTGTGATTGTGGTGCAGAATGGTGTGTGTGTGATTGTGGTGCAGAATGGGTGTGTGTGTGATTGTGGTGCAGAATGGGTGTGTGTGATTGTGGTGCAGAATGGGTGTGTGTGATTGTGGCGCAGAATGGTGTATGTGATTGTGGGGCAGAATGGGTGTGTGTGATTGTGGGGCAGAATGGTGTTTATGTGATTGTGGCGCAGAATGGTGTATGTGATTGTGGGGCAGAATGGGTGTGTGTGATTGTGGCGCAGAATGGTGTATGTGATTGTGGGGCAGAATGGTGTTTATGTGATTGTGGTGCAGAATAGTGTATATTTATGATTGTGGTACAGAATGGTGTGGGTGTGTGTGATTGTGCTGCAGAATAGTGTGTATATGATTGTGGTAGAGAATGGTGTGTGTGATTGTGGGGCAGAATAGTGTGTATGTGATTGTGGGGCAGAATGGGTGTGTGTGATTGTGGGGCAGAATGGGTGTGTGTGATTGTGGGGCAGAATGGGTGTGTGTGATTGTGGGGCAGAATGGGTGTGTGTGATTGTGGGGCAGAATGGGTGTGTGTGATTGTGGGGCAGAATAGTGTCTGTGTATGTGATTGTGGTGCAGAATAGTGTCTGTGTATGTGATTGTGATGCAGAATGGTGTGTGTGTGTAATTGTAATGGATAATGGTATGTGTGTGTGTGTGTGTGTGTGTGTGTGTGTGTGTGATAGTGGTGCAGAATAGTGTCTGTGTATGTGATTGTGGTGCAGAATGGTGTGTGTGTGATTGTGGTGCAGAATGGTGTGTGTGTGATTGTGGTGCAGAATAGTGTCTGTGTATGTGATTGTGGTGCAGAATGGTGTGTGTGTGATTGTGGTGCAGAATGGGTGTGTGTGATTGTGGTGCAGAATGGGTGTGTGTGATTGTGGCGCAGAATGGTGTATGTGATTGTGGGGCAGAATGGTGTTTATGTGATTGTGGTGCAGAATAGTGTATATTTATGATTGTGGTACAGAATGGTGTGGGTGTGTGTGATTGTGCTGCAGAATAGTGTGTATATGATTGTGGTAGAGAATGGTGTGTGTGATTGTGGGGCAGAATAGTGTGTATGTGATTGTGGGGCAGAATGGGTGTGTGTGATTGTGGGGCAGAATGGGTGTGTGTGATTGTGGTGCAGAATGGTGTGTGTGATTGTGGTGCAGAATAGTGTCTGTGTATGTGATTGTGATGCAGAATGGTGTGTGTGTGTAATTGTAATGGATAATGGTATGTGTGTGTGTGTGTGTGTGTGTGTGTGTGTGTGTGTGTGTGTGTGTGTGTGATAGTGGTGCAGAATAGTGTCTGTGTATGTGATTGTGGTGCAGAATGGTGTGTGTGTGATTGTGGTGCAGAATGGGTGTGTGTGATTGTGGTGCAGAATGGTGTGTGTGATTGTGGTGCAGAATAGTGTCTGTGTATGTGATTGTGATGCAGAATGGTGTGTGTGTGTAATTGTAATGGATAATGGTGTGTGTGTGTGTGTGTGTGTGATAGTGGTGCAGAATAGTGTCTGTGTATGTGATTGTGGTGCAGAATGGTGTGTGTGTGATTGTGGTGCAGAATGGGTGTGTGTTATTTGTGGTGCAGAATGGGTGTGTGTGATTGTGGTAGAGAATGGTGTGTGTGATTGTGGGGCAGAATAATTTGTATGTGATTGTGGTGCAGAATGGGTGTGTGTGATTGTGGTGCAGAATGGGTGTGTGTGATTGTGGTGCAGAATGGGTGTGTGTGATTGTGGTGCAGAATGGGTGTGTGTGATTGTGGTGCAGAATGGTGTGTGTGATTGTGGTGCAGAATAGTGTCTGTGTATGTGATTGTGATGCAGAATGGTGTGTGTGTGTGTACTTGTAATGGATAATGGTATGTGTGTATATGTGTGTGTGTGTGTGTGTGTGTGTGTGTGTGTGATAGTGGTGCAGAATAGTGTCTGTGTATGTGATTGTGGTGCAGAATGATGTATGTGATTGTGGTGCACAATGGTGTATGTGATTGTGGTGCAGAATGGTGAGTGTGTGTGTGATTGTAATGGAAAATGGTATGTGTGTGTGTGTGTGTGTGTGTGTGTGATTGTGGTGCAGAATAGTGTCTGTGTATGTGATTGTGGTGCAGAATGGTGTGTGTGTGATTGTGGTGCAGAATGGGTGTGTGTGATTGTGGTGCAAAATGGGTGTGTGTGATTGTGGTGCAGAATGGGTGTGTGTGATTGTGGCACAGAGAGGTGTGTGTGATTGTGGCGCAGAATATGTGTGTGTGATTGTGTGGTGCAGAATGGTGTGTGTGTGTGATTGTAATGGATAATGGTATGTGTGTGTGTGATAGTGGTGCAGAATAGTGTCTGTGTATGTGATTTTGGTGCAGAATGGTGTGTGTGTGTGTGTGATTGTAATGGTATGTGTGTGTGATTGTGGTGCAGAATAGTGTCTGTGTATGTGATTGTGGTGCAGAATGGTGTGTGTGTGTGATTGTGGTGCAGAATGGGTGTGTGTGATTGTGGTGCAGAGAGGTGTGTGTGATTGTGGCGCAGAGAGGTGTGTGTGATTGTGGTGCAGAATGATATGCGTGTGTGATTGTGTGGTGCAGAATGGTGTGTGTGTTATTGTGGTGCAGAATGGTGTGTGTGATTGTAATGGATAATGGTATATGTGTGTGTATGTGATTGTGGTGCAGAATAGTGTCTGTGTATGTGATTGCGGTGCAGAATGGTGTATGTGATTGTGGTGCAGAATGGTGTGTGTGTGATTGTAATGGGATGTGTGTGTGTGTGTGTGTGTGATTGTGGTGCAGAATAGTGTCTGTGTATGTGATTGTGGTGCAGAATGGTGTGTGTGTGTGTGTGTGTGATTGTGGTGCAGAATGGGTGTGTGTGATTGTGGTGCAGAATGGGTGTGTGTGATTGTGGCGCAGAGAGGTGTGTGTGTTATTGTGGTAAGGAATGGTGTGTGTGTGTGTGTATGTGATTGTGGTGCAGAATGGTGTGTGTGTGATTGTAATGGATAATGGTATGTGTGTGTGTGTGTGTGATTGTGGTGCAGAATAGTGTCTGTGTATGTGATTGTGGTGCAGAATGGGTGTATGTGATTGTGGTGCAGAATGGTGTGTGTGTGATTGTAATGGATAATGGTATGTGTGTGTGTGTGATAGTGGTGCAGAATAGTGTCTGTGTATGTGATTGTGGTGCAGAATGGTGTGTGTGTGTGTGATTGTAATGGATAATGGTATGTGTGTGTGTGTGATTGTGGTGCAGAATGGTGTGTGTGATTGTGGTGCAGAATGGTGTGTGTGTGTGATTGTAATGGATAATGGTATGTGTGTGTGTGTGTGTGTGTGTGATTGTGGTGCAGAATAGTGTCTGTGTATGTGATTGTGGTGCAGAATGGGTGTATGTGATTGTGGTGCAGAATGGTGTGTGTGTGTGATTGTAATGGATAATGGTATGTGTGTGTGTGTGATAGTGGTGCAGAATAGTGTCTGTGTATGTGATTGTGGTGCAGAATGGTGTGTGTGTGTGTGATTGTAATGGTATGTGTGTGTGATTGTGGTGCAGAATAGTGTCTGTGTATGTGATTGTGGTGCAGAATGGTGTATGTGATTGTGGTGCAGAATAGTGTGTTTATTGTGTGGTGCAGAATGATGTGTGTGAGTGATTGTGTGGTGCAGGATGGTGTGTGTGTTGAGGTGTGGGGGGTAGTGCAGAATGGTGTGTGTGTGTGTGAGAGAGATTGTGGTGCAGAATGATTTGTGTGTGGTAATTGGTGTGTGTACGTAATAGTTTGTGGTGCAGAATGGTGTGTGTGTTATTGTGTGGTGCAGAAGGGTGTGTGCGTGTTGAGGTGGGGGGGGGGTAGTGCAGAATGATGTGTGTGTGTGTGTGTGAGAGAGAGAGATTGTGGTGCAGAATGATTTGCGTGTGTGATGTTGTGTGGTGCAGAATGGTGTGTGTTTGTGTGAAGGTCATGTTTTTTACTTCTCTAGTGCTTTTGCTACCATGAGATCTGCTCTCCTGGGCAAGCAGCTAACCATCATACAGGTTGATGTCTCCCTCCTGTCATGGATTGACTACGCGCTAAGATGCCATTAACCGCTTAAGGACCGAGCCTTTTTCTGACACATGTTGTTTACAAGTTAAAACGGCGGCCTTTCAGGTGCAATTTTTTTTGGAAAGAATACACTTCACTGAATTATAAAAAACTAAATAGTAAAGTTAGGCCAATTTTTTTCTATAATGTGAAGGATGATGTCACGCCGAGTAAATAGATACCTAACATGTTACAGTTTATAATTGGGCACACTCGTGGAATGGCGACAAACTACGGTACCTAAAAATCTCCATAGGCGATGCTTTAAAAAATGTTAACGGTTACCAGTTTAGAGTTACAGAGGAGATCTTTTGCTAGAATTATTGCTGTAAACATCCCTTGTGACAGTAATAGGCAGTGACAGCGACTCTTTATGGAGGGATCAGGGGTCTAAAAGACCCAAAATCCCTCCTTTGCACTTCAAAGTATTTAAAACGCTGAAATCTGTATGTTTGATTAGACACTTATTTTTTTTAAATCAGTGCCATTGGCTGCGGAGTAAACTGGAAGTGATGTGACGTCGCTTCAGGGTTACATGATCGGAGACCTGATCAAAGCTGAATCTGGCTTCGTTCAGGACTCCAGCCAGCTGGCGGACGTGTCAGCTGGTTGCCCGAGTCTCCCGGTGGGATGAGCGACCCAGGCAGAGCCACAGAAGGTGGCGGGAGGGGGACGTCCCCTCCCACTCACTGAGATAATGGCTGAGCAGCTGCTGAGCCGCACCTATGTTATCTACAGAAAGCTGACCGCCGGCTCTAAAAAAAACAGTACCGGGTTGATCCCTTCAGCTGCAGGCATCACCCCGCTACAACCACTTCTTCAAGCTGACATTGAGGCATGTTGGTTTGCGGGAAGTGGTTGTAGTTCATGTGCGTGTAAATGTAGGTCTCCAAATACTTTTGACAATATAGTGTACTTCTCTGCTTTTAATTGGATATCACATGGTCTGTCCACCAATTTCATGCCTATTGCCAAGTACCAGTTACATTAAGTACTTTGGAGAATATACTTTTTAGTAAGTATTGTGGGGTGTTTTCTAATTACAGGCAATATTTCCCCTTTTCTAGTCTCTTTTGGATCGACGACCCCTGTGCCTCTCTGCCCTATACTGTACAGGGATATTTTGCATAGGCTTTTCTTTGTAAAGTATGGGGTGCTTAATGTTTTGTGCATGTTTTTTTTTTTCTCCCTAAGTGGTATAGACAGAATAGTCTATTCTTTTTTGTGGGGGGGGGGGGGGGGGGCTCTATTTTTTTGGGAGGGGGGGGATTTTATGTGCTTGTATGTAACTTACTTTTTTTGCAATTAAAAAAACGTGTGTGTATATGTATGTGTATATATATATATATATATATATATATATATATATATATATATATATATATATATATATATATATATATATACTATATAATATATTATTTTTTTTTTTTGTGTTTCAATAATGACGTGTGTCCACTCTTCTGCCGCCCCTCTACCCTCTGGCGCCCACTATGCCAGTCCGAGGGCCTCCGATGGGCAGGGGAGCCCAGGCTACGTAGCAGAGGTGGGGCACTTTACCCAGTTGGGTGGCTTCCAACTGACAAGAGTAGAAAAAAACAACCTGCCCTATCAGGGGATGTAAATTGTGCATTCCTGCAACAGTGAATGGGTTGACAAAAGCCCAGGCACCAGTTTGCAATTTCTAGTCGACTTGGCATTTGCGATTTGTCAAGCACTTTATTAGGCTGCATTCACACTTGAGCGTAGCGTTTTTGCGTGGTTTTTAACGCGATTTTTACCGCGTTTTTCAGGCGTTTTTTTTTCAGGCGTTTTTGGAGGCAGGCATTGACATCTAACTAAAACGCTGGTAATCAGCCCAAAAAGAAGCTCATGTACTTTTTTGAGCGTTGGGCATTTTGCTTCAGGCGTTAAAATGCTCAGATGTGAACAGGGGCCATTTAAATGAATGGGGTTTTATTTGTTGGGCGTTTTGGAACTTTTTTTTTTTTTTAGCGTTTTTGGAGCTGAAAAACGCTCAAAAACGCCCAGGTGTGAATGAAGCCTTAGGCTGCATTCACATGTCAGCTTATAATCGCGGGCAGAACCGCCGCGGTTCCACCCGCGATTCGGAGATTTATTGCAAATCGCGGGACGCCTAGCGTTGCCCGTTGATTTGCAATAGCCCCCCAAACGCCGAGCGATGTTGCCGCGATTTACGCCCGCCGAATCGCGGCAACATCGCGCAAACAAAATCGCGGGACGCAATACGCTCCAAAGAAGCTCTTGTACTTTTTTGGAGCGTATTGCGTCCCGCGATTTTGTTTGCGCGATGTTGCCGCGATTCGGCGGGCGTAAATCGCGGCAACATCGCTCGGCGTTTGGGGGGCTATTGCAAATCAACGGGCAACGCTAGGCGTCCCGCGATTTGCAATAAATCTCCGAATCGCGGGCGGAACCGCGGCGGTTCTGCCCGCGATTATAAGCTGACATGTGAATGCAGCCTTAGACTTCTAAAACCTAAACAAATGTTTATTTAACTCATTACATTTTTATTTATTTTTTATTTTTTTGTTATGGCTTTCTGCAGCACCATATTAAGGCTACATTCACACCTGAGCGTAGCGTTTTCGTGCGTTTTTTAACCGCAATTTTTTACCGCGATTTTTACTGCGATTTTTGTGCAGGCGTTTTTAGATTGAATAGAGACCAATGGAAAATGCGTGTAATCTGCCCAAAAAGAAGCTCATGTACTTTTTTGAGCGTTGGGTGTTTTGTATACAGCATCAAACGCTCTGATGTGAACAGGGGCCATTGAAATGAATAGGATTTGTCTTGTTGGGCGTTTTGAGAGCTGATCCTAGAGCAGAAAAACTCCCCAAAAACGCCTACATGTGAACGGAGCCTAAGCAAAAAAAAAAAAAACGAATGCCTATATTTTAAATTATTTTTTTAAAAACTTTTGGGGGGACCAGTGACATTACTACAGTAATCAGTGCTAAAACTATGCACGGTTACTGTAGTAATGACACTGGCAGGGAAGGTGTTAACTCAGGGGCGATCAAAGGGTTAAGCCTAGGGTGTTTACTAGCTGTGAGGGGGATGGACTTGTGGAATCAACACAGAGACCTGGGTTTCTAAATAGGAGGATCACAGGCGCTCTGTGTTCATTCCAAAGAGAACAGCGGTCTGCTGTGTTTACAACAGCAGACCATCATTCTCTCTCCAGGGGGAGCGATCGTGGGTGCCTGGTGGCAATCGCAACCTTCGGCCTCATGGATCGGCTTCCCCACTGCCTAATGGGGGCACGCACGCACCCCCAGGAGCACTCCTGTGAACCAACGTACCCATACATAGGTTCACACAGCTGAGCCAGCCTGCCGCAGTATTTCTGCGGCAGGTGGTCAGCAAGTGGTTAAAACTGAATTGAGCTAATAAATCGTGTGTCAGGTAGGATCTATGAACAATGGGTCTATATCTCATATATACAGTATATATGTATATGTGTGTGTGTGTGTGTATTTATGTGTGTGTATGTATGTATGTGTATATATATATATATATATATATATATGCGATCACCCAACATCCTACCTCAGCTCCAATCGCATAAAGGCAATAATTTAGTGGTTGAAAAGTTGTAAATGTCAAAAGTGAAAGTAAACAAAACATACAAAATATATAAAATAGGAGATATTTACAGTATACCTATAAGTAGGCCTTATTATAGGCTTACCTATAGGTAATAGTCAGAGATGGGGGTTTTGTCCCACTTTACCGCTGCTCACTAGAGCTCTACTGCGGCAAAGTGGTTCGTTATCGTCTGGCGACGTAGACCTACGTCGCCAGACACTCCCACTTCTCTTCCCTGTATTCAGTCACAGCGGGAGTCGGGCCAGGGGAGGAGCGGCGGTAATCATCGCCGCTCTTCCCCGATCTTCGGGGAATCGAGTCTGGAGATCCGCCCGCTTGTGTAAACAAAACGGGCGGATCTACTAAGTGATAGGCAGTGACAGATTGCAGGGTTCAGCATAGCTGAACAATGCGATCTGTCCCTGTGTCACTCAGTCACCTCCCCCCACACACGTTAGTAAGCACCAGGCATACATTAACCCCTCCCTCTCCAATAAAATTAACCCCTTCCCTGCCAGTGTCATTTTACAGTAACAGTGCATATTTATAGCACTGATTACTGTAGTAATGTCACTGGTAACCCCAAAAGTGTCAAAAATGTCAGTCAAGGGTCCGATCTATCCGCCGCAATGTCGCAGATCGCCGCCATTACCCGTTAAAACACCAAAAACGTCAGAAATCTTTCCCTTAGTTAGTAAACGCAATAACTTTTGCGCAAACCAATCAAAATACGCTTATTGCGATTTTTTTTTTTTTTTACCAAAAATATGTAGCAGAAAACAAATTGGCCTAAAATGATAAAAAAAAATAGATTTTTTCTTTGGGGGAATTTCATATAAAAAAAAGTGAAAAATATTGTTATTTTTTCAAAATTGTCGCTTTTTTTTGTTTATAGCACAAAAAGTAAAAATCGCACAGGTGATCAAATACCACCAAAAGAAAGCTCTGTTTGTGGGAAAAAAAGGACATAAATTTCGTTTGGGTATGGCGTTGCATGACCGCGCAATTGTCAGTTAAAGTCACGCAGTGCCGAATCGCAAAAAGTGGCCCAGGCGTAAGACAGCAAAATCCTCCGGTGGTAAAGTGGTTAAACTATAGTCTGGTCCTGGACCCTTCTCAGCCCTTGACTGTGCAATGAAGAAGTCCTCACTCTCACATGCAGCAGCTTCTGAATAGTAACCAGTATAATGTGGACAAGATATTTGTGATAAACCTGGTAAAGTTTAAATAATAAAACAAAATTGAAATCCTTTATCTTCCCTGATTTAGCCAAATTCTCTTTTTTTTGTGTGTATAGGCGTATCACACTTGTCCACTGCAGCTCACTGTGGGAAAGTTTTGGCAATGGATAAATACGCAGGCCTAGGTGGGGCCAGGTGCTCATTGGCAAGCCACACCAGTGACAAATCTAAAAGCCATATCCCCTGCAACATTTTACATTTCATTTTTATTTTTTTTTAAACGTCTCTGTATTGCATAAGTGGCAACTTTGGTCTGAATTCAGAAGCATTTCAGCATTGCCTCACCATTACAGGACGCTGCATGAGGTGGACTTTACTGACAGGCTCAACAGGTATTTGTGGAACTTTGCATTGGATCTTAAGGCCCGTACACACGTACCGATCGTCGGCATACAAACGTCGGTGGACGAAGGATCTGCCGATTGTACGCGTGTTAGTATGGTGCCTCCGACAGATGTCTGCGCACAATCCGCGGACAAAAGTCTTTCGTGCAAACATGAAAATATTTGTATGCCGACACCAGAACGGACGATTGTTCGCCTGTCAGTACACAATTCGGCCGACAGACCGCAGATTTGCAAGACTGGGCATGCTCAGAAAATAGAAAACACAGGGAAAGTTAACCATTACATGACATCACTTCTGCAGTCGGCGGACAAAATTCTTGTGCTGTCCTTGTGCGGTCTTTGCACTTTTCAGCAGACACCGACATCCCGGGGAGAAAAGAGGAACATTTGTAAGCCGACCATCGGTACGTGTGTACGGGGCTTTAGAAAAACAAATGGTAAGTGCTGATGCACTTATAATGTAGTACTGCAACACAGGAACACACGCACATGTTTGGGGGGGTTGTTAGCTCAATAGTAGTGCTCACTAGTGAGTTCAGTCCACACCAGATCTGCTGTTTCAGGGCTTCTTGGCCTGCTTGCTGACCACTTCACATAGGAGAACGGCGGCACAGCGGTTCTCCTGCGCTGGACCACGTAGCGAATACGTGACCCAGCTCTTCTGGGTGGGGGGCGCACGTTGACTGTGCTGTTAGAAGTTGCAGCACAAGCCGATTATCTAGTCCCGGCCAATGATTAACAGGACAGAGCTCTGTGAATGTAAACAACACAGCTCTGTCTTGTCAGCGGGGATGTGTCAGTTTTTGTTTCCCTGCAAAGCAGGGAATAAAAACTGGCACATCCCTTAGTAAAAACAGCACACAGTGAATGCACCAAGCACTTTTAGGCACACATTTAACCTCTTGATCACCCTAGATGTTAACTCGTTCCCAGTAAGTGTCTATAGTACAGTAACTATATTGTTTAGCACCAATCACTGTATTAGTGTTACTGGTCCCCACAAAGTGTCAGTGTCAGATTACCCAACATACTATGACAATCACCCTTATCACCACCATTACTAGTATAAAAAAATAAATAATAAATTCCAGTGTATATATCCCATAGTTTGTAGATACTATAACGTTTGCGCAAACCAATCAGTATGCGACTATTGTGATTTTTTTTTTTTTTTTTTCACCAAAAATATGTAGCAGACTACATAATGGCCTAAATTTATGAAAAAATTAGATTTTTTCTTTTTTTTTTTATTATTGGATGTTATATAGCAGAAGTAAAAAAAATATTGTCTTTTTTTTTTTTTTTTTTCAAAATTCTTTGTATTGTTTCGTTTTATAGCGCAAAAATTGAAAAACCCCATGGTAATCAAAGACCCTTTAAAGAAAGCTCTATTTGTATGAGAAAAAAGTATAAATTTAATTTGGGTACAGTGCTGCATGACCGCACAATTGTCAGTTAAAGTAACACAACCAAACAGTTGCCCTTGCAGGGGTTCCTACCATAACTACAACATATGGAAATAAACAACTTCAGCCTGCTGGCTTTGTTTTGCAGCACCGCTGCCCAGGTCTCAGGCTTAGACCTCTGGTTTGGTTACACATATTGCCTCACTCTCATCACCATTGAGGTCTCATGCAACATCTGCATCTGAAACTCAGCTTTCTCACAGCTCCCTGCTGTACGTGCCCATGCCCTGACCACTTGATAGGGGGACCCCTGACACCCCGAGCTCTCTCAGTCCACTGAGACCTTTAAATTCTCTGTCCTCTGGACTCCATCGTCTTGACCGTCTGTCCTCCAGACTCGCTTAGCTGACATGACTTTCTCAGCCCTCTGGACAAGGATCCTCCTGTCTCCAGCATGCAGTATAGTCTCCTGAGTACACCTGTCTCCCAATGGTAGCCCTGACCTGCTGTCAGACGTTTAATTATAAGGCCAGTGCACATCTGCACACCCACCCTGGTGGTTTTCGACAAGGTCTGTACACTGGGTAAAGGCTTCATCCCACCTAAGTCTCTTTGAAGCCTCTGGCCTCTAGAACTCAGTCTGGGAATTATAAATTCCAAAGAAAACTGAAAAAGAAAATTGATGTTCCGGAGCCTTGCAATCATAATTACATAGTAGGGTTAAAAAAAGACACAAGTCCATCTAGCTCAACCAATAAAAAGCAAAAAAGAAAACAACCAGAAAAATCCCATGTATACAATCCTATACCCGCAGTTTGATCCAGAGGAAGGCAGAAAACCTCAGCAAAGCATGATCCAATTAACTACAGCAGGGGACAAAAATTCCTTCCTGATCGCCCAAGAGGCAATCGGATATTCCCTGGATCAACTTT
Organism: Pelophylax lessonae; assembly: GCF_965119305.1. Lineage (NCBI taxonomy): Eukaryota > Metazoa > Chordata > Amphibia > Anura > Ranidae > Pelophylax > Pelophylax lessonae. Next base: position 2,418 of record NW_028119001.1, on the reverse strand, counting down.
ACCTATAAATGTTAGTGCCCAGTTATATTGTGTACACCTAAGAAAGAATCCAGGTTTTTTTTTTAAGCAATTTACTGAGCTGGCCAGAACCACCTCTGGAGGGTGTCTATACCACATTTTCACAGCTCTTACTGTGAAGAAACCTTTCCGTATTTGGAGACTAAATCGCTTTTCCTCTAGACTTATAGAGTGCCCCCTTGTCCTCTGTGATTACCTTAAAGTGAATAACTCCACACCAAGTTTACTATATAGACCACTTATGTATTTATACATGTTGATCATATTCCCCCCTTAATCTCCTCTTCTTAAGAGAGAATAAATTCAGTTCCTCTAATCTTTCCTCATAGCTCAGCTCCACCATGCCTCTTATTAGTTTGGTTGCCCTTCTCTGCACTTTTTCCAGTTCCCCAATATCCTTTTTGGGAACTGGTGCCCAAAACTGAACTGCTGTATATTCCAAATGAGGTATTGCTAAGATTTATACAGGGGCAAAATGAAATCTTTCTCTCTGGAGTCCATGCCTCTCCTTATACAAGAAAGGACTTTGCTTGCTTTGGAAACTGCAGCTTGGTATTGCATGCCATTGTCAACAGTAACCTTCTATCAAGGCTACCTACTGCACTTGCTAATTGTTAATTATTATTACAACCCTAGGAGCTTGTGCAGTGAAAACAATAATAATTGTGACTTTATCAAATCAAAAAATATAAAATACAGTACTTAATAATAGTGGGTTAATATATGCACATCTATTACCTCAATGGGTTAAATACCGGTACTCAATATAAAAGTGGTAAATATAGTATCAAATAATAATACGTGTGAGTGGGTTAAGATATGCACATCTATTCCCTCAATGGGTTAAATAACAGTACTCCAAAAAATTGTGCAAACCAATGTGTGAGTAAATTGGTATAACAACTGTGTTGGCTTATTGAAAAGTGCACGTGGCTCAAATAGTTAAATCAAGTCCGTATATAAAGTGACTGTAGTGTCAAAAGTTTCGAAAGAGAAATTCCTCGTGCAGAATATGCTTTTCCAATGTATTCAAGGTACAGGTGCTCAGTGTAGATATAATCCAGTCAACTTAGTGACATAAATGTGGCAGGGTTCCACCGTGGTAAGTATGAGGATGGGTAACTTACCAGAAAGAGTTGGTCTTGTATGCCTTATGGCACCAAGACCACTTACGCTTATATAGCCCCCTAGGCTAGGATGGATCCTCCCTTGGTCTCCGATGATGGGATAATGTGGAAATCCTCCTCTCCTCTCCCCGCATCACATACAAGCCAGGGTACAAGAAAAATGCCCCGGATGGTGTAGTAATTAATTTGAAACTTTTATTCCTATTCCACAAAAAGAAAACAATAGCAAAGGCAGTTTGTGACCAGATGTACGTGCTAGACAAATCTAGCTGCAGAGTGGCGAGCGGAGATTCCAGCTTGCGTGCCACCTGCTGTACTACGTCACGCCGTGCGTTCCAATCGAATGTGTTTCTTTACTTCCGGTGACGTCGTCAGAGATCTCTTAGGGACATAAATGTGGCAGGGTTCCTCTCCACCGTGGTAAGTATGATGATGGGTAACATACCAGAAAGAGTTGGTCTTGTATGGCTTATGGCACCAAGACCACTTACGCTTATACAGCCTCTCTCTTATATAGAGATCTCTAATGACGTCACTGGAAGTGACGAAACGTGTTAGATTGTAACGCACGATCCTATCTGCTTTTTTAAACAAAAGCCATGTTAACTGCTTACGCTTACTACTACTAGCGATCATTTGACATCCCATGAGGCAGTGATTATAAAGTTTAGTGGTGAATTAAGTGGAGAGGGAATGGGAGGATGCCACAGCAAGGAACTAACAGGGACAAGGATTTGACACTCCTGGAAGTGTTAGCTTTCTATCACTTTTTTTTTTTTTTAACTTTATAATCAAAGAAAAGACTTATAATATCAAAAGTGAGTAAAACATGTAGGAATATTGCTGTACTGCAGCAATGATTTAAATGAGAAAGTGTGAACTGTTGGCAGAGTGAATGCTAACAAACGAGGTGCTAATGGTTTTGGTCATTTTTTATTCTGATTTATTCAGCGATGTGTAATCTGATTTCCCGCTATTTGTGTGTCTATTTACAGCATAGCAGTAGATCACTCTGCAAAAATCCTGGTTTATAACCTTGAGCACTTCACCACCTGCTGAATACCAGTGGTAAATATGAAATTTGTATACAGTATTTCACATTTACCTAAATAAATCCTTTTTTATTTTAATCCTGAATGTCAATTGTATACAAAAAAAACATAATGTAAAAATATGTTTAAAAAATGTTTATTTAAAAAGACCGGAGTTGTACAATAAAAAAGGGGATACATACACCCCTTTATGCCATACATTTTAGTTGGTGTTGTTTTTT
>NW_028119002.1:0-15036 GCF_965119305.1 Pelophylax lessonae | reverse complement strand
AAAAAATCATACAGGTGAACAAATACCACCAAAAGCACTTTTTGTGGGGGAAAAAAGGGCATCGATTTTATTTGGTTACAGCGTCGCACGACCACGCAATTGTCAGTTAAAGGGACGCAGGGCTGTATTGCAAAAAATGGCCTGGTCCAAAAGTGGTTAAAAGACAAACAAAATATAACCAGGAAGTAAAAAAACAAGAACAAAGTAACTGGGGAGCTGTGATATAATGGACGGAAAATGTCTACAGGTTCATCTTTAGTCTAGATCAATTTCCCAATTTAAAACTCGAATCAGAATGCCTATAGGTATACTACAAATTCTGGATGGACCCTCTGCACACTGCTACACCTTTTCCAGCAAACTATGCAATGAAAAAAAAGGGGATATTTAGTTCACATAAACTGCAATACATGTTTAAGCTGACCAACTGCGTCAAAGTAATCCCTGTTCTTTCCAGTCCTACACTGCATTGCCATTGCAAATGCTATGGGACACCATGCCAACACAGGGCATAAAGGTACCAAGGTGGGGGAGAGTGATGAGACTATGTGGTCACACCCCTTTAGCACCTGATAGTTCAAATACATGAACAAGCTATTGGGATTTGAGCACAGGTATATCTTTTTTATTGGTATACGCACCAGGATTTATGTACGCATACACCGATCTATCTAGGCCATCTCTTTTAACCCTTAAATTCATCCTTCCATATAGCTGTAGTTTTCTTTAGCGCTACATATTAAGGGAGAAATACCACACGTAATGAAACATTTCCATAGAAGACCCCAATGCTGGCTATACACTATACAAAAAAATCGTTCAAACTAATTTTAGAAAAACGAACACTCGGCTGTGAGAGCAGACGACTGTGCCATCATGTAATAACCGATAAATAGTTCAATGGACATAAATGAATCCAATTTTTGTTAGTTTTTTCACATATGCCTAGTGCAAACAGTTTGGCGAGAAACACATTAACATTTCAATTTATCATTCATTCGTCAGAAAACTTCCAAACTTGTCCTTCCTTTTTTTGACTCAAAAACATCACAACCCATTACTGATTTGTGCCCATTAACTGCCCAAAAAACAAACAAACTGTCCAAATGACCGAATTTCGGCCAAATTTTCATATAGTGTACGGCCTCCATTAGATTAATGAAATGTGAACATACTTCCTGCTAACACAACTGCCACGGTGAAAAAGGGTAATCATTTACATGTTAATTACTGAACTAAAAAAACTAAAGTGTTGGTTCCCACTGGCTCATAACCTTCTAGATCACCTGGTCTTCTGCCAAGTCTTCCAGACATCTGTTAAATCCACACCACCATATCATTGCTAGCAGATAAACAAGTGTTACAACTCAAACTGGTGCCAGAATGTGCTATTTATTGCTTAGTAATCTATCACCAGTGGAGGTTTGGACAAATTGAGTGGAGACATTGCACTGTTGAGATTATCTTCAGAAGCTGAAGAAAGCAAGAACAGTAAGTCCATTTCATCAGTTTACAATAATGGTGATGCTGCTATGCTGGGACCTTTCATAACAATCTGCTTATCACCTCAAAAGAATGTCAAAACAATAAAACAGCATAACTGTTATAACAATATATGAAATTACGAGGGAGCACACACAAAATATTACGCAGCATGTTATCTCAGTGATAAACTATAGCGTACCTGAGTAAATCTTAAAAAGGTCAAACACATTACTAGATACTAGGCCACTTCTCTCAACTTTTTTATCCCAGAGGAACCCTTAAAATAGTTTTCAGGTCTTAGGGAACCCCTGCTAAATTAATTAATTAGGGAGCAGAGGGAAGAATTCCCCCCTTAACCGCTTGCCAACCGCCGCAAGTACATATACTGCGGCGGTCAGCCCCGTGCAGGCAAAGTGACGTATGGGTAAGTCACTCGCCTGCGAGCCAATAGGGGGAGAGCACGCGCCGCCAGAGGCATGCTCCCACCCCCGCTCATTCATGGACACCCCCGCGCGTGTGCCCAGTGGACCTGATGTCCGCCGGTCACTCGCGATCGTCTGTTACAGAGGTAGAAAGGCAGGCGGCTAATGTAAACAAAGCCGCCTGTCATTCTCCCTTGTGTAAGTGCAGAGATCATACGGTCCTGCTATGCAGGATCGTATATTTCTGTAGTTACACCACTAGCCACATCCCTTCACAGTTAGAAGCACGCCCCTAGGGACACACTTAACCCCTCCTTCTCCAATAAAGTTAACCCCTTCCCTGCCAGTGTCATTTTTACAGTAACAGTGCATATGTATAGCACTGATTACTGTAGTAATGTCACTGGTACCCCCAAAAGTGTTAAAAATGTCAGTCAAGGGTCCGATCTGTCCACCGCAATGTCACAGTCCTGCAAAAAAAAATCGCAGATCGCCGCCATTACTCATTAAAAAAAAAAAAAACAACAACAAAAATCTTTCCCTTAGTTAGAAAACGCAATAACTTTTGCGCAAAACGATTAAAATATGCTTATGCGATTTTTTTTACCAAACATATGTAGCAGAAAACAAATTAGCCAAAAATGTTAAAAAATTTAGATTTTTAAATTTTTTTGGGGGGAATTTCATATAAAAAAATGTGAAAAATATTGTTATTTTTGCAAAATTGTCGCTCTTTTTTTGTTTATAGCGCATGATCAAAAAATCGCACAGGTGATCAAATACCACCAAAAGAAAGCTCTGTTTATGGGGAAAAAAGGACGTCAAATTTGTTTAGGTACAGCGTCGCATGACCGCGCAATTGTCTGTTAAAGTCACGCAGTGCTGAATCGCAAAATAGGGCCTGGTCAGGAAGGGGGTAAAATCTTCCGGGGCTTAAGTGGTTAAAGTGGTGGTCAGAATACAGGTAGCTAAAACATTGTTTTGGCATCATGGCGCTAGCTCTACCAAGTAGCTTTGGACTAGGAATTATATAGACACTATCAACTGGGAGGTCAATCAGCCACAGCTGAAGTAAACCCCATCAACCTCTGAGGGAATCCTGGTTGGGAATGGCTGCACTAGACAGTACATGGCATGCATCTGGTGTTGTATGCCATTCCCTGTAGTCATTTGTAGACTAAACAATAGTTATTAGAAAAAAATAAAAATGCTGACAGAGGAGTTACTATTTATATGTTAGTACACACACAGGCTTCAACCCTGGGGAATATACTTTTAATTAGTCATCATTCCAATCCTTCTGTCTCTTCAGATTATGATTAAAAAAGTATTAAACCTAATTTTCTCTCAAGAGTGGCCATCTGTAGGTCCATATATGACATGAAAAATGGTCATCAATGTAATGGATTACAGTTTCACAGGCTACAATTACTGTGGAGAGACCTAAAATTGTTACAGATATTATGAACTGAAAACCTTTTGGAAGATGTGACTCTGAGGATAAACTGTTAAAAAAAAGACTTGCATTGAAGTGGACCTTCTGCTACAAGTACACCAACAGATCCGTAGATCTAGCATCCCAGAAACAGTCCAGCTTTCTGCAGAGCTTTTGTTTAAGTCTATCAGTCAATATACTGGTTCTACAACCCAGGTCTGGTCAAAACACTGAGGATGAACAACACCTAATTATGAAGGTACTATTCTTATACATTGACTGTTGTGGTGATCTTTTCATATTAAAAACACTTAACAAAAGAAGGCATTGATTTAAGAACCTTGCAGTGAATGGAAACCCCATCAAGCGAGAACAATAGTTTAGTTCACAAAACACAGGAATCAAAATACCTGGTTTAACCCCGGGCAAAATACCTTCAGAGAATAAAAATATTCACTATATCTACTATGTAAATAAGGAAACCAGTCGCCTATGCTTCAACACAGTGCTTGCAGTTATGTCGACCTTTTCCATAAAATATGCTGTAAATAAAAGTCATACTGCAGGTGTGGAATTTATAATACATTAGCAATACCTTGCACAACAACCCAAGCTGAAAAAATAAAGCAGCAGACATGATCCAATATTTCTGAACAACAAATAGGATATCCTAATAGACCAGTGCAGACAATGGACTCTCTCATCCACAGGACCCTTGGGAGCTCATCACAGGATGCACACGCGCTCACATCCGTCTTGATGAGCTATTCCCATTGACAGAGATACACTCTATCTATTTGCAATGAAAAGCATTAAAGCAAACAGATTCATAATATTCTCTAGAGACTTTTACTGCTTTCTGTCTAAGAGTCTAATAACATAAGGATATACAGTAATTCAACTATACACAGACATATACTGTTCGCTCTGGCTTTGATACATAGCACAAAATTACATGACAAAGTTTTTTAAATACATTATTTTTCATGTATCTATCTATCTATCTATCTATCTATCTATCTATCTATCTATCTATCTATCTATCTATCTATCTATCTATCTATCTATCTATCTATCTATCTATCTATCTATCTATCTATCTATCTATCTATCTATCTATCTATCTATCTATCTATCTATCTATCTATCTATCTATCTATCTATCTATCTATCTATCTATCTATCTATCTATCTATCTATCTATCTATCTATCTATCTATCTATCTATCTATCTATCTATCTATCTATCTATCTATCTATCTATCTATCTATCTATCTATCTATCTATCTATCTATCTATCTATCTATCTATCTATCTATCTATCTATCTATCTATCTATCTATCTATCTATCTATCTATCTATCTATCTATCTATCTATCTATCTATCTATCTATCTATCTATCTATCTATCTATCTATCTATCTATCTATCTATCTATCTATCTATCTATCTATCTATCTATCTATCTATCTATCTATCTATCTATCTATCTATCTATCTATCTATCTATCTATCTATCTATCTATCTATCTATCTATCTATCTATCTATCTATCTATCTATCTATCTATCTATCTATCTATCTATCTATCTATCTATCTATCTATCTATCTATCTATCTATCTATCTATCTATCTATCTATCTATCTATCTATCTATCTATCTATCTATCTATCTATCTATCTATCTATCTATCTATCTATCTATCTATCTATCTATCTATCTATCTATCTATCTATCTATCTATCTATCTATCTATCTATCTATCTATCTATCTATCTATCTATCTATCTATCTATCTATCTATCTATCTATCTATCTATCTATCTATCTATCTATCTATCTATCTATCTATCTATCTATCTATCTATCTATCTATCTATCTATCTATCTATCTATCTATCTATCTATCTATCTATCTATCTATCTATCTATCTATCTATCTATCTATCTATCTATCTATCTATCTATCTATCTATCTATCTATCTATCTATCTATCTATCTATCTATCTATCTATCTATCTATCTATCTATCTATCTATCTATCTATCTATCTATCTATCTATCTATCTATCTATCTATCTATCTATCTATCTATCTATCTATCTATCTATCTATCTATCTATCTATCTATCTATCTATCTATCTATCTATCTATCTATCTATCCACACAACCCAATTCCAACCCAACTTATTTTTCCCTTAAAATTATACATTTTCTCAGTTTAAACATTTGATATGTCATCTGTGTTGTATTCTGAATACAATATTGAAATGTGAAACTTCCACATCATTGCATTCTGTTTTTATTCACAATTTGTACAGTGTCCCAACTTTTTTGGAATCTGGCTTATATATATATATATATATATCTATATCTATATCTAAAATCTATATATATATATAAATATATATCTATATAAATATATATCTATATCTATCTATCTATCTATATATATATATATATATATATATATATATATATATATATATATATATATATATATATATATATATATATATATATATATATATATATATATATATATATATATATATATATATATATATATATATATATATATATATATATATATATATATATATAAAAAGAAAGTCAAAAGAATTGCTGCACATAAAATGTATTGAACCGAATGTTCATACATATCAAAAGCATTCCATGATTACAGTTTCAGGCTTACAAGCTCACGCCCTTCATCAGATCAGATCACACCTTTATATATATATACAAACCCGATTCCAAAAAAAGTTGGGACACTGTACAAATTGTGAATAAAAACAGAATGCAATGATGTGGAAGTTTCAAATTTCAATATTTTATTCAGAATACAACATAGATGACATATCAAATGTTTAAACTGAGAAAATGTATCATTTTAAAGGGGAAAATAAGTTGATTTTAAATTTCATGGCATCAACACATCTCAAAAAAGTTGGGACAAGGCCATGTTTACCACTGTGTGGCATCCCCTCTTCTTTTTATAACAGTCTGCAAATGTCTGGGGACTGAGGAGACAAGTTGCTCAAGTTTAGGAATAGGAATGTTGTCCCATTCTTGTCTAATACAGGCTTCTAGTTGCTCAACTGTCTTAGATCTTCTTTGGTCGCATCTTCTTCTTTATGATGCACCAAATGTTTTCTATGGGTTAAAGATCTGGACTGCAGGCTGGCCATTTCAGTACCCGGATCCTTCTTCTACACAGCCATGATGTTGTAATTAATGCAGTATGTGGTCTGGCATTGTCATGTTGGAAAATACAAGGTCTTCCCTGAAAGAGACGACGTATGGATGGGAGAATATGTTGTTCTAGAACTTGGATATACCTTTCAGCATTGATGGTGCCTTTCCAGATGTGTAAGCTGCCAATGCCACACGCACTCATGCAACCCCATACCATCAGAGATGCAGGCTTCTGAACTGAGCGCTGATAACAACTTGGGTTGTCCTTGTCCTCTTTAGTCCGGATAACATGGCGTCCTAGTTTTCCAAAAAGAACTTCAAATTTCGATTCGTCTGACCACAGAACAGTTTTCCCCTTTGCCACAGTCCATTTTAAATGAGCCTTGGCCTAGAGAAAACGCTTGCGCTTCTGGATCATGTTTAGATATGGCTTCTTTTTTGGCCTATAGGGTTTTAACCGGCAACGGCGAATGGCACGGTGGATTGTGTTCACCGACAATGTTTTCTGGAAGTATTCCTGAGCCCATGTTGTGATTTCCATTACAGTTGCATTCCTGTATGTGATGCAGTTCCGTCTAAAGGCCCGAAGATCATGGGCATCCAGTATGGTTTTCTGGCCTTGACCCTTACGCACAGAGATTGTTCAAGATTCTCTGAATCTTTGGATGATATTTTGCACTGTAGAAACTCCTTTCTGATATTGCTCCACTATTTTTCACTATTTTTTAGCATTGGGGGAATTGGTGATCCTCTGCCCATCTTGACTTCTGAGAGGCTCTTTTTATACGCAATCATGTTGCCAATTGACCTAATAGGTTGCAAATTGGTCCTCCAGCTGTTCCTTATATGTACATTTAACTTTCCGGGCTCTTATTGCTACCTGTCCCAATTTTTTGGGAACGTGTAGCTCTCATGAAATCCAAAATGAGCCAATATTTGGCATGACATTTCAAAATGTCTCATTTTCAACATTTGATATGTTATCTATATTATATTGTGAATAAAATATAAGTTTATGAGATTTGTAAATTAGTCCATTCCTTTTTTACTCACAATTTGTACAGTGTCCCAACTTTTTTGGAATCGGGTTTGTGTATATATATATATATATATATATATATATATATATACACACACACACACTATATTACCAAAAGTATTGGGACACCTGCCTTTACACACACATGAACATTGATGGCATCCAAATCCATAGGGTTCAATATTGAGTTGGCCCACCCTTTGCAGCTATAACAGCTTCAATTCTTCTGGGAAGGCTGTCAATAAGGTTTAGGAGTGTGTCTATTGAAATGTTTGACCATTCCTTCAGAAACGCTTTTGTGAGGTCAGGCACTGAGGTGGACAAAAAGGCAGTCTCTGCTCTAATTCATCCCAAAGGTGTTCTATTGGTTTGAGGTCAGCACTCTGTGCAGGCCAGTCAAGTTCCTCCACCCCAAACTCGCTCGGTGCTTTGTGCACTGGTCCAAATCATTTGGTGGAGGGGGGATTATGGTGTGGGATTGTTTTTCAGGGGTTGGGCTTGGCCCCTTAGTTCCAGTGAAGGGAACTCTTAAGGCGTCAGCATACCAAGACATGTTTTACAATTTCATGCTCCCAAGTTTGTGGGAACAGTTTGGGGATGGCCCCTTCCTGTTCCAACATGACTGCGCACAAGTGCACAGCCAAGGTCCATGAAGACATGGAGTGCTGACTTCAACCCGATAGAACACCTTTGGGATGGATTGGAGCAGAGACTGCGAGCCAGGCCAACTTGTCCACATCAATGCCTGACTTCATAAATGCACTTCTGGAAGAATGGTAATACATTCCCATAGACACACTCCTAAACCTTGTGGACAGCCTTCCCAGAAGAGCTGAAGCTGTTATAGCTGCAAAGGGTGGACCAACTGAATATTGAACTCAGTGGACTAAGACTGGGATGCCATTAAAGTTCATGTGCGTGTAAAGGCAGGTGTCCCAATACTTTTGGTAATATAGTGTATATACAGGTGCATCTCATAAAATTAGAATATCATAAAAAATGTAATTTATTTCAGTAATTCAAATCAAAAAGTGAAACTCATATATTTTATATAGATGTGTTCCATACAGAGTAATATATTTGAAGCGTTTCTTTCTTTTAATTTTGATGATTATGGCTTACAGCTAGTGAAAATCCCAAATTCAATATCTCAGAAAATTAGAATTTCACATACGACCAATAAAAAAAGGATTTTTAATACAGAATGGTTGGTGTGCTGAAAAGTATGGCCATGTACAGTATAGTTTGCACTATACCAATACTTGGTCGGGACTCCTTTTACTGAATAACTGCATCAATGCGGTGTGATATGGATGTGATCAGCCTGCGGCAATGCTGAGGTGTTAAGGAAGTCCACCTTGCTTTGATAGCGGCCTTCAGCTCGTCTGCATTGTTGAGTCTGGTGTCTCTCATCTTCCTCTTGACAATACCCCACAGATTCTCTATGGGGGTTTGGTTTAGGCGAGTTTGCTGGCCAATTAAGCACAGTGATACCATGATCATGAAACCAGGTATTGGTATTTTTGGCAGTGTGGGCAGGTGCCAAGTCCTGCTGGAAAATGAAATCAGCATCTCCATAAAGCTGGTCAGCAGAGGGAAGCATGAAGTGCTCTAGAATTTCCTGGTAGAGGGCTGTACTGACTTTGGACTTGATAAAACACAGTGGACCAACACCAGCAAATAACTTGGATCCCAAATCATCACTGACTGTGGAAACTTCACACTGGACCTAACACAACTTGGATTCTTTGACTCTCCACTTTTCCTCCAGACTCTGGGACCTTGCTTTCCAAATGAAATGCAAAATATTTCAACTCGCCTGACCTAAACCAACATCTAATCTGTGGGGTATTGTCAAGAGGAAGATGAGAGACACCAGATCCAACAATGCAGATGAGCTGAAGGCTGCTATCAAAGCAACCTGGGCTTCCATAAAACCTCAGCAGTGCCACGGGCTGATCGCCTCCATGCCACATTGATGCAGTAATTAATGCAAAAGGAGCCCCAACGAAGTATTGAGTGCATACTGTAAATGGACATACCTTTTAGTAAGCCAACATCCTTTTTCTTATTAGTCCTATGTAATATTCAAATTTTCTGAGATACCTAATTTTGGTTTTTCCCTACCTGTATGCCATGTTTATTGCTCACACGTGAATAAATCAGAGCAGTGATGTTTCAATCATCCCTGCCCTTTCTCAAGTTGCATAGCTTCAATAGAGCATAGTGGAACAGCTCTGACCCTACTGAACTGAAGGTCCTCAGATGATAGTGAATTTATTTTTTTTGTCCAGTGTGCACATTTGTTGAATAGTAGATGAACTCCATATAGTGGAATGCACGTGGTGTTTGCATGTGTTTGCTTACTCAGCAAATAACATAAGGGATTACCCAACACCTTTCCAACTTGGTGGATCAACTTTCCAATGATTCATATACTGTACATGCATATTCCACATTATTCATTTATGTTGTACACTATTCATTATTGTCGTACAGCAGCATATATATCATATCGTTTTAGATCCTATTACAAGTCGTGCAATGCATTTAAGGGCCTTTATACACTTGTAATGCATTTTCATACAGCAAAATGCATAAACTGTCTTGCCTGAAAATAGATAAGTAGAAATCCCCTCCTTTTCTATGTTTAGTTTATATCATTGTGCTGTAAATGGAATTTGTTGGGGTCCATTCACACTTACATGTGTGACAGTGTGAATCCAGCTTTAAAATTTTACTGTAGTCAGAGAAACAAACTCGTTTCTGGTAACTGTAGTCAGAGAAACAAAATAGTTTTTGGTAAAATACAAAAAAAAACACAAAAAATTTGCATGCATGTGATTGGTCTGTGTAAGGAAAACTACAGGGAACACTACTGGGAACCTACTAGGAGAACATACAAAATCCATCCGTACAGCACCTTGGCAAGACATGAACTCTGGCTCATAAATGATAGATATATGGATGGTTATAGCCAATACTTTGGGAAGTTAGTACAAAATATCTGCACTAGTTTACTAAATGTAGGTGGAATTGCATGAAAAACCTATATATGTGTGTGTCAGTAAACTAGACTTTATTAAGTGTACAGTGTGACTGTATTCTTCCGTGTGTTTGTGCAATCAGGGTCTCTCTGTGTGGTAGGGTGATATTGCACTCACATACAACATACACATGTGTCATTATAATAAATCTACTGTTCTTCTGTTGTGTGTAGTAGGACAAAAAGAAATATTTGTGGTAAACTCCTAATAAAAGTAACATGGCCATTGCCATCTTACGTAATTCTAAAAAAAACATATACTTGACTGAGATGACAACTGAATTCAACACTTTTGAAGTTGCTAACGCATCACAAGTATGTAGACCAGGAAAGTAATATAATAGTCAGAGGTCCTTTGTCATGTATAGTCAGAGTTCCTTATCGGTATCATTTTTCAGGTCATTTGCTCAATAGTAATAAAGCAAGAAGGGACATACATGATAACCAGGCACTAGTGTTTTAAAGCAGACTTTATCAATGGCAGCCTTCATATCTTGCTTATCACAGGTCCCCTTTAACAGCATTTAATCGTACCAAAAAAGATAGTACCCAGTGGCTAACATGACGGAAAGATAAACCATAGTGTAGGACTAGCTATTTATACACTGTTGACTTGGATCAGGTTCTAATTATTATGTTGCTGGGGCACTTGGCTATAGATTGAATAGGTCATACATTAGTTACACATTAGATTAAGGTTGGAAGGGGAAACATCTGTGTGTCAAACACAAATGTTTGGAGCTGACAGATATATGCACAAATCAAAATTCCTATTTTTACAATTGCAGCAGAGATTGCAGCTTGGTGGCAGGGAAAATATGTTGCGTCGCTGTAATGCCTTTATAACAATGGGTGGAAATGTCTCCCTTGGCAGATAAATAGCAATGAACTTTAAAATGAAAACAACACTCACGCCTTTGTTTACTATAAAAAGCGTTACGACCCAGGAAAAAGCATGTGAATGATAAAAATGGAGGACATGGCACTGGACTGGGTGATAAGGCTTTCCTAAAATGCACAGAGACACTGTTTACCAGACTAGAGCAGAACAAAACAAACCCGGCTTTGCTCAACTAGCATTTCCCTGTTTAAACCAGATGACTAGCACTTTGATTTTGTCGGCTCATGAGGCTGAAGCGTTGATCAGAATAACAACTTTATGTCTAAAAACATTCATCAGATTCATGATAAGTCATGGCTTTTTTCCTCAAAAAACATATTATATATAACCAAGTCAATTTCATCTTTATACTTTCATTTACTGGCATCCTTTACTGAAATACATAATAACTTGTAGCTGGTTTCTGTGTGCAATACCATTTTCCACATTAAACATGCTAGCACCGGGAACCTGCAGACCAACGAAGAACCGGCTCAGGTGAACACAGCACTGGATCCTTGGACAGGTAAGTGTAATTTTATTAAAAGTCAGCAGCTACAGTGGGGATCGAAAGTTTGGGCACCCCAGGTAAAAATTTGTATTAATATGCATAAAAAAGCCATATTATAAGAATGTCTAATCTGTAATTTGATGCCTTTTGGAGATTTTTCCATCTTTCCTTGGCTTCTTTATGTACATTAATACAAATTTTTACCTGGGGTGCCCAAACTTTTGATCCCCACTGTACAGTATTTATAGCTGCTTTTTTAATTACCCCTTTAAATATACCCAACCTGAAAAAATGACAGTAGCAATTGTTTGAGCCACCATTAATCTCTCAAAAATGTGTCACTTTCTAAAGTTAAAAGGATAAGTTCACCTTTTAGAAAAAAAATAAAAAAATAAATGCCCTTTTTTTGCAGGTAAAAAAAAATGTGTATTATTGTTTTTCTTCTGGAACATTGCTCCAGCGATCAGAAGATTGCTGGTGCCATGCAGGTCTCCTTCAGATATGTCAGTATATCTGTGTACCCGTACAATCCGTACAGGCAGGCAGATACACTGACAGGAACAAATCAATGAACCACCATGGTGCTCCACAGCGCTATGATAGCTCATTGAGAGCTACAAGCTGACAACACAGAGCTGTGTAAATGAATGACGCAACCGCGTGGGCGGAGTCCCACATGGCCGAGCTGATTTTAAAAATTGACAGCTAGTAAAGAGAACTTCTCCCCATACTGCTGTCACAGGGAGAGTGGGCAGCGGCTGCAGCATTGGGAACATGTACATGTTCCATCCTAAAAATGGGTAGAACATGTAACTTCTTCCCAAAGGTGAACTTATCCCTTAAGTATATATTTTATTGATTAGATATATGTAAATACTAAATCTTCCCTGTGGTCTTTTTAAACTGTTATAAGACTAAAATGTTACTGGTCAATGATTACATTTTTATTTACATGTATTCTCTCCCTGTCAGAGCAGAAGGCTCAGGTTTGTAAGGCTGTCCTCATGCCAGAGCTTAGTGCTGACACCCAAAAGGCTGTCACGGAAAAGGTGCTGTTAGGATTAAAACCTTTAGTTTTCTTTGTCAGTTTTCCCTCGTTTAGCATCCCAGGGAATGTAATATTTATCTGCCCTGAGCTCAGGCAGTGGAGCGTCCTAATGCCTTGTACACACTATCAGATAATCGTACAAAAAAAAAAAATCACTTTCGAATTGATGAATTGATTGCACAATAATCTGATTGTTAGTACACAGCTTTCGACAGCCGATCATGACATTTCGTCCAACAAAATCCAAAGGGGCAAACACGAAAACTTTTATTTTATGATAGCCTAGCGAATGACAATCGTTTAATCAGCACATTATGCCTTCGCTAAAAATCGATAGACAAAGACCACGTATGATCAGAAACACAAAAATAACCTGGAAAAAGCCTGGCTGCCATTGTTTTTGTTTTGCACTATCCGATACGTAGCTACACAACCGGGAAGCTTTTCCAGAATCGTACGTTTGTACGCATTGTTGAATTCGATACTAATATCATGCAACAAAATGCAAACGATAAGTCGTCCGATTATCTGATTGTGTGTACGAGGCAATAAGGACCTTACAGTCTGACATTTCTACCCAAAGAGAACACAAGTAAACTCCTGAACCTAAAATATGGGATTAGTAAAACACTATTAGTGTACAGATTGCAACACAGTACTTCCCTTGTGATCATGAGCATAGTCAAAAAAATCATAGTCATTTTAGACACAAGCAGTTCTGGTAAGACAAAAATAGAATGTCTAAAGGCCCGTACACACACGCAGATCGTCGTCATACAAACGTCGGCGGACGAAAGATCTGCCGATTGTATGCGTGTTAGTATGGTGCCTCATACAGATGTCTGCACACAATCTGCGGACAAGAGTCTTTCTTGCAAACATGAAAATTTTTGTCTGCAGACACCAGAACGGACGATTGTTTGCCTGTCAGTACAGAAATCAGCCGACAGACCGCAGATTTGCAAGTATGCTCAGAAAATAAAAAACACAGGGAAAGTTAACCATTACATGACATCACTTCTGCAGTCAGCTGAAGTCTGCGGACAAAATTCTTGTGCTGTCCTTGTACTGTCTTTGCACTTTTCAACAGACACCGACATCCCGGGGAGAAAAGACGAACATTTGTATGACGACGATCTGCGTGTGTGTATGGGGCTTTAGTCAGTTAAGTTACACTGTATGATAAGCTTCTGCTCAGAGGGCATAACTATGAATCATGGGGTCCTATAACAAAATATGATGGCCCCCCCCTGGCTAAGTTACTCTGAAGCAGCTTACAGTGTCATTGTGACAATATGTGTAATTAATCTTAACATAAAGTATGCCTAAAGGCTTGTTCACACCAGGTGCACTGAACATTGTTGATCAGCTTTGATCAACACAGGCTTAGTGCAAGAGCACATAGAAGTCCTGTTCACACCATACAGGTGCGTTGGTGTGCTCTGCTTAAAAAGGCAACATGTCTGCAATTTTATGCAGCACACCTAACAATAAACTACAATGCACTTCAGCGCTACATAACGTTGAACACAGGGGCAAATGAAGCAAAAAAACAAAAATGCTGCAATGCCAACATTGTTAGAACACTATTGGGGACCAGAGCTGGGGAAAAAAACTATAATTGTAACAGTAATAATAATAACCATAATGTCAGCTGTCCTATAAGGTTTTAGCGGAGGAGAATTTCCTGACTATATTTAATGCAATAGGCAAACAGGGTTAAGTTCAGTCTGTAACAAAAGTGCAAAGGGCAATGAATTTATACTTCTAAGACAGCTATGCAAAGGCCTATTAATGCACAGAAGGAATCTGTGACTACCAGCCATCCAAAGGTCTGATCTCAACCTCTCTATACTGGAAAAGTAACAGTTTAGTTTTTCTTAACAGCCTCCTTAATTGGGGTCCGCTCTTACCCCACACCCCATAGCAGCCGTGTAGGCTGCTATGGCTATAGTTGCTTTTGCTG
>NW_028119003.1:0-15038 GCF_965119305.1 Pelophylax lessonae | reverse complement strand
CGGAAGCTAAGCAGGGTCGGGCCTGGTTAGTACCTGGATGGGAGACCGCCTGGGAATACCAGGTGCTGTAGGCTTTTGCTTTTCCTTTGGCATTCTTTTTTCTTTTTGGGAGGTGCCATCTTGGCATGGCCAAGCTCAAAGGGGTCGAGGGTGGCATTGGTGATCGCCTACGGCCACATCACCCTGAACACGCCCGATCTCGTCTGATCTCGGAAGCTAAGCAGGGTCGGGCCTGGTTAGTACCTGGATGGGAGACCGCCTGGGAATACCAGGTGCTGTAGGCTTTTGCTTTTCCTTTGGCATTCTTTTTTCTTTT
This sequence comes from Pelophylax lessonae, assembly GCF_965119305.1. Taxonomy (NCBI): domain Eukaryota; kingdom Metazoa; phylum Chordata; class Amphibia; order Anura; family Ranidae; genus Pelophylax; species Pelophylax lessonae. The sequence continues at coordinate 14,722 of NW_028119003.1, read as the reverse complement.
TGGGAGGTGCCATCTTGGCATGGCCAAGCTCAAAGGGGTCGAGGGTGGCATTGGTGATCGCCTACGGCCACATCACCCTGAACACGCCCGATCTCGTCTGATCTCGGAAGCTAAGCAGGGTCGGGCCTGGTTAGTACCTGGATGGGAGACCGCCTGGGAATACCAGGTGCTGTAGGCTTTTGCTTTTCCTTTGGCATTCTTTTTTCTTTTTGGGAGGTGCCATCTTGGCATGGCCAAGCTCAAAGGGGTCGAGGGTGGCATTGGTGATCGCCTACGGCCACATCACCCTGAACACGCCCGATCTCGTCTGATCTCGGAAGCTAAGCAGGGTCGGGCCTGGTTAGTACCTGGATGGGAGACCGCCTGGGAATACCAGGTGCTGTAGGCTTTTGCTTTTCCTTTGGCATTCTTTTTTCTTTTTGGGAGGTGCCATCTTGGCATGGCCAAGCTCAAAGGGGTCGAGGGTGGCATTGGTGATCGCCTACGGCCACATCACCCTGAACACGCCCGATCTCGTCTGATCTCGGAAGCTAAGCAGGGTCGGGCCTGGTTAGTACCTGGATGGGAGACCGCCTGGGAATACCAGGTGCTGTAGGCTTTTGCTTTTCCTTTGGCATTCTTTTTTCTTTTTGGGAGGTGCCATCTTGGCATGGCCAAGCTCAAAGGGGTCGAGGGTGGCATTGGTGATCGCCTACGGCCACATCACCCTGAACACGCCCGATCTCGTCTGATCTCGGAAGCTAAGCAGGGTCGGGCCTGGTTAGTACCTGGATGGGAGACCGCCTGGGAATACCAGGTGCTGTAGGCTTTTGCTTTTCCTTTGGCATTCTTTTTTCTTTTTGGGAGGTGCCATCTTGGCATGGCCAAGCTCAAAGGGGTCGAGGGTGGCATTGGTGATCGCCTACGGCCACATCACCCTGAACACGCCCGATCTCGTCTGATCTCGGAAGCTAAGCAGGGTCGGGCCTGGTTAGTACCTGGATGGGAGACCGCCTGGGAATACCAGGTGCTGTAGGCTTTTGCTTTTCCTTTGGCATTCTTTTTTCTTTTTGGGAGGTGCCATCTTGGCATGGCCAAGCTCAAAGGGGTCGAGGGTGGCATTGGTGATCGCCTACGGCCACATCACCCTGAACACGCCCGATCTCGTCTGATCTCGGAAGCTAAGCAGGGTCGGGCCTGGTTAGTACCTGGATGGGAGACCGCCTGGGAATACCAGGTGCTGTAGGCTTTTGCTTTTCCTTTGGCATTCTTTTTTCTTTTTGGGAGGTGCCATCTTGGCATGGCCAAGCTCAAAGGGGTCGAGGGTGGCATTGGTGATCGCCTACGGCCACATCACCCTGAACACGCCCGATCTCGTCTGATCTCGGAAGCTAAGCAGGGTCGGGCCTGGTTAGTACCTGGATGGGAGACCGCCTGGGAATACCAGGTGCTGTAGGCTTTTGCTTTTCCTTTGGCATTCTTTTTTCTTTTTGGGAGGTGCCATCTTGGCATGGCCAAGCTCAAAGGGGTCGAGGGTGGCATTGGTGATCGCCTACGGCCACATCACCCTGAACACGCCCGATCTCGTCTGATCTCGGAAGCTAAGCAGGGTCGGGCCTGGTTAGTACCTGGATGGGAGACCGCCTGGGAATACCAGGTGCTGTAGGCTTTTGCTTTTCCTTTGGCATTCTTTTTTCTTTTTGGGAGGTGCCATCTTGGCATGGCCAAGCTCAAAGGGGTCGAGGGTGGCATTGGTGATCGCCTACGGCCACATCACCCTGAACACGCCCGATCTCGTCTGATCTCGGAAGCTAAGCAGGGTCGGGCCTGGTTAGTACCTGGATGGGAGACCGCCTGGGAATACCAGGTGCTGTAGGCTTTTGCTTTTCCTTTGGCATTCTTTTTTCTTTTTGGGAGGTGCCATCTTGGCATGGCCAAGCTCAAAGGGGTCGAGGGTGGCATTGGTGATCGCCTACGGCCACATCACCCTGAACACGCCCGATCTCGTCTGATCTCGGAAGCTAAGCAGGGTCGGGCCTGGTTAGTACCTGGATGGGAGACCGCCTGGGAATACCAGGTGCTGTAGGCTTTTGCTTTTCCTTTGGCATTCTTTTTTCTTTTTGGGAGGTGCCATCTTGGCATGGCCAAGCTCAAAGGGGTCGAGGGTGGCATTGGTGATCGCCTACGGCCACATCACCCTGAACACGCCCGATCTCGTCTGATCTCGGAAGCTAAGCAGGGTCGGGCCTGGTTAGTACCTGGATGGGAGACCGCCTGGGAATACCAGGTGCTGTAGGCTTTTGCTTTTCCTTTGGCATTCTTTTTTCTTTTTGGGAGGTGCCATCTTGGCATGGCCAAGCTCAAAGGGGTCGAGGGTGGCATTGGTGATCGCCTACGGCCACATCACCCTGAACACGCCCGATCTCGTCTGATCTCGGAAGCTAAGCAGGGTCGGGCCTGGTTAGTACCTGGATGGGAGACCGCCTGGGAATACCAGGTGCTGTAGGCTTTTGCTTTTCCTTTGGCATTCTTTTTTCTTTTTGGGAGGTGCCATCTTGGCATGGCCAAGCTCAAAGGGGTCGAGGGTGGCATTGGTGATCGCCTACGGCCACATCACCCTGAACACGCCCGATCTCGTCTGATCTCGGAAGCTAAGCAGGGTCGGGCCTGGTTAGTACCTGGATGGGAGACCGCCTGGGAATACCAGGTGCTGTAGGCTTTTGCTTTTCCTTTGGCATTCTTTTTTCTTTTTGGGAGGTGCCATCTTGGCATGGCCAAGCTCAAAGGGGTCGAGGGTGGCATTGGTGATCGCCTACGGCCACATCACCCTGAACACGCCCGATCTCGTCTGATCTCGGAAGCTAAGCAGGGTCGGGCCTGGTTAGTACCTGGATGGGAGACCGCCTGGGAATACCAGGTGCTGTAGGCTTTTGCTTTTCCTTTGGCATTCTTTTTTCTTTTTGGGAGGTGCCATCTTGGCATGGCCAAGCTCAAAGGGGTCGAGGGTGGCATTGGTGATCGCCTACGGCCACATCACCCTGAACACGCCCGATCTCGTCTGATCTCGGAAGCTAAGCAGGGTCGGGCCTGGTTAGTACCTGGATGGGAGACCGCCTGGGAATACCAGGTGCTGTAGGCTTTTGCTTTTCCTTTGGCATTCTTTTTTCTTTTTGGGAGGTGCCATCTTGGCATGGCCAAGCTCAAAGGGGTCGAGGGTGGCATTGGTGATCGCCTACGGCCACATCACCCTGAACACGCCCGATCTCGTCTGATCTCGGAAGCTAAGCAGGGTCGGGCCTGGTTAGTACCTGGATGGGAGACCGCCTGGGAATACCAGGTGCTGTAGGCTTTTGCTTTTCCTTTGGCATTCTTTTTTCTTTTTGGGAGGTGCCATCTTGGCATGGCCAAGCTCAAAGGGGTCGAGGGTGGCATTGGTGATCGCCTACGGCCACATCACCCTGAACACGCCCGATCTCGTCTGATCTCGGAAGCTAAGCAGGGTCGGGCCTGGTTAGTACCTGGATGGGAGACCGCCTGGGAATACCAGGTGCTGTAGGCTTTTGCTTTTCCTTTGGCATTCTTTTTTCTTTTTGGGAGGTGCCATCTTGGCATGGCCAAGCTCAAAGGGGTCGAGGGTGGCATTGGTGATCGCCTACGGCCACATCACCCTGAACACGCCCGATCTCGTCTGATCTCGGAAGCTAAGCAGGGTCGGGCCTGGTTAGTACCTGGATGGGAGACCGCCTGGGAATACCAGGTGCTGTAGGCTTTTGCTTTTCCTTTGGCATTCTTTTTTCTTTTTGGGAGGTGCCATCTTGGCATGGCCAAGCTCAAAGGGGTCGAGGGTGGCATTGGTGATCGCCTACGGCCACATCACCCTGAACACGCCCGATCTCGTCTGATCTCGGAAGCTAAGCAGGGTCGGGCCTGGTTAGTACCTGGATGGGAGACCGCCTGGGAATACCAGGTGCTGTAGGCTTTTGCTTTTCCTTTGGCATTCTTTTTTCTTTTTGGGAGGTGCCATCTTGGCATGGCCAAGCTCAAAGGGGTCGAGGGTGGCATTGGTGATCGCCTACGGCCACATCACCCTGAACACGCCCGATCTCGTCTGATCTCGGAAGCTAAGCAGGGTCGGGCCTGGTTAGTACCTGGATGGGAGACCGCCTGGGAATACCAGGTGCTGTAGGCTTTTGCTTTTCCTTTGGCATTCTTTTTTCTTTTTGGGAGGTGCCATCTTGGCATGGCCAAGCTCAAAGGGGTCGAGGGTGGCATTGGTGATCGCCTACGGCCACATCACCCTGAACACGCCCGATCTCGTCTGATCTCGGAAGCTAAGCAGGGTCGGGCCTGGTTAGTACCTGGATGGGAGACCGCCTGGGAATACCAGGTGCTGTAGGCTTTTGCTTTTCCTTTGGCATTCTTTTTTCTTTTTGGGAGGTGCCATCTTGGCATGGCCAAGCTCAAAGGGGTCGAGGGTGGCATTGGTGATCGCCTACGGCCACATCACCCTGAACACGCCCGATCTCGTCTGATCTCGGAAGCTAAGCAGGGTCGGGCCTGGTTAGTACCTGGATGGGAGACCGCCTGGGAATACCAGGTGCTGTAGGCTTTTGCTTTTCCTTTGGCATTCTTTTTTCTTTTTGGGAGGTGCCATCTTGGCATGGCCAAGCTCAAAGGGGTCGAGGGTGGCATTGGTGATCGCCTACGGCCACATCACCCTGAACACGCCCGATCTCGTCTGATCTCGGAAGCTAAGCAGGGTCGGGCCTGGTTAGTACCTGGATGGGAGACCGCCTGGGAATACCAGGTGCTGTAGGCTTTTGCTTTTCCTTTGGCATTCTTTTTTCTTTTTGGGAGGTGCCATCTTGGCATGGCCAAGCTCAAAGGGGTCGAGGGTGGCATTGGTGATCGCCTACGGCCACATCACCCTGAACACGCCCGATCTCGTCTGATCTCGGAAGCTAAGCAGGGTCGGGCCTGGTTAGTACCTGGATGGGAGACCGCCTGGGAATACCAGGTGCTGTAGGCTTTTGCTTTTCCTTTGGCATTCTTTTTTCTTTTTGGGAGGTGCCATCTTGGCATGGCCAAGCTCAAAGGGGTCGAGGGTGGCATTGGTGATCGCCTACGGCCACATCACCCTGAACACGCCCGATCTCGTCTGATCTCGGAAGCTAAGCAGGGTCGGGCCTGGTTAGTACCTGGATGGGAGACCGCCTGGGAATACCAGGTGCTGTAGGCTTTTGCTTTTCCTTTGGCATTCTTTTTTCTTTTTGGGAGGTGCCATCTTGGCATGGCCAAGCTCAAAGGGGTCGAGGGTGGCATTGGTGATCGCCTACGGCCACATCACCCTGAACACGCCCGATCTCGTCTGATCTCGGAAGCTAAGCAGGGTCGGGCCTGGTTAGTACCTGGATGGGAGACCGCCTGGGAATACCAGGTGCTGTAGGCTTTTGCTTTTCCTTTGGCATTCTTTTTTCTTTTTGGGAGGTGCCATCTTGGCATGGCCAAGCTCAAAGGGGTCGAGGGTGGCATTGGTGATCGCCTACGGCCACATCACCCTGAACACGCCCGATCTCGTCTGATCTCGGAAGCTAAGCAGGGTCGGGCCTGGTTAGTACCTGGATGGGAGACCGCCTGGGAATACCAGGTGCTGTAGGCTTTTGCTTTTCCTTTGGCATTCTTTTTTCTTTTTGGGAGGTGCCATCTTGGCATGGCCAAGCTCAAAGGGGTCGAGGGTGGCATTGGTGATCGCCTACGGCCACATCACCCTGAACACGCCCGATCTCGTCTGATCTCGGAAGCTAAGCAGGGTCGGGCCTGGTTAGTACCTGGATGGGAGACCGCCTGGGAATACCAGGTGCTGTAGGCTTTTGCTTTTCCTTTGGCATTCTTTTTTCTTTTTGGGAGGTGCCATCTTGGCATGGCCAAGCTCAAAGGGGTCGAGGGTGGCATTGGTGATCGCCTACGGCCACATCACCCTGAACACGCCCGATCTCGTCTGATCTCGGAAGCTAAGCAGGGTCGGGCCTGGTTAGTACCTGGATGGGAGACCGCCTGGGAATACCAGGTGCTGTAGGCTTTTGCTTTTCCTTTGGCATTCTTTTTTCTTTTTGGGAGGTGCCATCTTGGCATGGCCAAGCTCAAAGGGGTCGAGGGTGGCATTGGTGATCGCCTACGGCCACATCACCCTGAACACGCCCGATCTCGTCTGATCTCGGAAGCTAAGCAGGGTCGGGCCTGGTTAGTACCTGGATGGGAGACCGCCTGGGAATACCAGGTGCTGTAGGCTTTTGCTTTTCCTTTGGCATTCTTTTTTCTTTTTGGGAGGTGCCATCTTGGCATGGCCAAGCTCAAAGGGGTCGAGGGTGGCATTGGTGATCGCCTACGGCCACATCACCCTGAACACGCCCGATCTCGTCTGATCTCGGAAGCTAAGCAGGGTCGGGCCTGGTTAGTACCTGGATGGGAGACCGCCTGGGAATACCAGGTGCTGTAGGCTTTTGCTTTTCCTTTGGCATTCTTTTTTCTTTTTGGGAGGTGCCATCTTGGCATGGCCAAGCTCAAAGGGGTCGAGGGTGGCATTGGTGATCGCCTACGGCCACATCACCCTGAACACGCCCGATCTCGTCTGATCTCGGAAGCTAAGCAGGGTCGGGCCTGGTTAGTACCTGGATGGGAGACCGCCTGGGAATACCAGGTGCTGTAGGCTTTTGCTTTTCCTTTGGCATTCTTTTTTCTTTTTGGGAGGTGCCATCTTGGCATGGCCAAGCTCAAAGGGGTCGAGGGTGGCATTGGTGATCGCCTACGGCCACATCACCCTGAACACGCCCGATCTCGTCTGATCTCGGAAGCTAAGCAGGGTCGGGCCTGGTTAGTACCTGGATGGGAGACCGCCTGGGAATACCAGGTGCTGTAGGCTTTTGCTTTTCCTTTGGCATTCTTTTTTCTTTTTGGGAGGTGCCATCTTGGCATGGCCAAGCTCAAAGGGGTCGAGGGTGGCATTGGTGATCGCCTACGGCCACATCACCCTGAACACGCCCGATCTCGTCTGATCTCGGAAGCTAAGCAGGGTCGGGCCTGGTTAGTACCTGGATGGGAGACCGCCTGGGAATACCAGGTGCTGTAGGCTTTTGCTTTTCCTTTGGCATTCTTTTTTCTTTTTGGGAGGTGCCATCTTGGCATGGCCAAGCTCAAAGGGGTCGAGGGTGGCATTGGTGATCGCCTACGGCCACATCACCCTGAACACGCCCGATCTCGTCTGATCTCGGAAGCTAAGCAGGGTCGGGCCTGGTTAGTACCTGGATGGGAGACCGCCTGGGAATACCAGGTGCTGTAGGCTTTTGCTTTTCCTTTGGCATTCTTTTTTCTTTTTGGGAGGTGCCATCTTGGCATGGCCAAGCTCAAAGGGGTCGAGGGTGGCATTGGTGATCGCCTACGGCCACATCACCCTGAACACGCCCGATCTCGTCTGATCTCGGAAGCTAAGCAGGGTCGGGCCTGGTTAGTACCTGGATGGGAGACCGCCTGGGAATACCAGGTGCTGTAGGCTTTTGCTTTTCCTTTGGCATTCTTTTTTCTTTTTGGGAGGTGCCATCTTGGCATGGCCAAGCTCAAAGGGGTCGAGGGTGGCATTGGTGATCGCCTACGGCCACATCACCCTGAACACGCCCGATCTCGTCTGATCTCGGAAGCTAAGCAGGGTCGGGCCTGGTTAGTACCTGGATGGGAGACCGCCTGGGAATACCAGGTGCTGTAGGCTTTTGCTTTTCCTTTGGCATTCTTTTTTCTTTTTGGGAGGTGCCATCTTGGCATGGCCAAGCTCAAAGGGGTCGAGGGTGGCATTGGTGATCGCCTACGGCCACATCACCCTGAACACGCCCGATCTCGTCTGATCTCGGAAGCTAAGCAGGGTCGGGCCTGGTTAGTACCTGGATGGGAGACCGCCTGGGAATACCAGGTGCTGTAGGCTTTTGCTTTTCCTTTGGCATTCTTTTTTCTTTTTGGGAGGTGCCATCTTGGCATGGCCAAGCTCAAAGGGGTCGAGGGTGGCATTGGTGATCGCCTACGGCCACATCACCCTGAACACGCCCGATCTCGTCTGATCTCGGAAGCTAAGCAGGGTCGGGCCTGGTTAGTACCTGGATGGGAGACCGCCTGGGAATACCAGGTGCTGTAGGCTTTTGCTTTTCCTTTGGCATTCTTTTTTCTTTTTGGGAGGTGCCATCTTGGCATGGCCAAGCTCAAAGGGGTCGAGGGTGGCATTGGTGATCGCCTACGGCCACATCACCCTGAACACGCCCGATCTCGTCTGATCTCGGAAGCTAAGCAGGGTCGGGCCTGGTTAGTACCTGGATGGGAGACCGCCTGGGAATACCAGGTGCTGTAGGCTTTTGCTTTTCCTTTGGCATTCTTTTTTCTTTTTGGGAGGTGCCATCTTGGCATGGCCAAGCTCAAAGGGGTCGAGGGTGGCATTGGTGATCGCCTACGGCCACATCACCCTGAACACGCCCGATCTCGTCTGATCTCGGAAGCTAAGCAGGGTCGGGCCTGGTTAGTACCTGGATGGGAGACCGCCTGGGAATACCAGGTGCTGTAGGCTTTTGCTTTTCCTTTGGCATTCTTTTTTCTTTTTGGGAGGTGCCATCTTGGCATGGCCAAGCTCAAAGGGGTCGAGGGTGGCATTGGTGATCGCCTACGGCCACATCACCCTGAACACGCCCGATCTCGTCTGATCTCGGAAGCTAAGCAGGGTCGGGCCTGGTTAGTACCTGGATGGGAGACCGCCTGGGAATACCAGGTGCTGTAGGCTTTTGCTTTTCCTTTGGCATTCTTTTTTCTTTTTGGGAGGTGCCATCTTGGCATGGCCAAGCTCAAAGGGGTCGAGGGTGGCATTGGTGATCGCCTACGGCCACATCACCCTGAACACGCCCGATCTCGTCTGATCTCGGAAGCTAAGCAGGGTCGGGCCTGGTTAGTACCTGGATGGGAGACCGCCTGGGAATACCAGGTGCTGTAGGCTTTTGCTTTTCCTTTGGCATTCTTTTTTCTTTTTGGGAGGTGCCATCTTGGCATGGCCAAGCTCAAAGGGGTCGAGGGTGGCATTGGTGATCGCCTACGGCCACATCACCCTGAACACGCCCGATCTCGTCTGATCTCGGAAGCTAAGCAGGGTCGGGCCTGGTTAGTACCTGGATGGGAGACCGCCTGGGAATACCAGGTGCTGTAGGCTTTTGCTTTTCCTTTGGCATTCTTTTTTCTTTTTGGGAGGTGCCATCTTGGCATGGCCAAGCTCAAAGGGGTCGAGGGTGGCATTGGTGATCGCCTACGGCCACATCACCCTGAACACGCCCGATCTCGTCTGATCTCGGAAGCTAAGCAGGGTCGGGCCTGGTTAGTACCTGGATGGGAGACCGCCTGGGAATACCAGGTGCTGTAGGCTTTTGCTTTTCCTTTGGCATTCTTTTTTCTTTTTGGGAGGTGCCATCTTGGCATGGCCAAGCTCAAAGGGGTCGAGGGTGGCATTGGTGATCGCCTACGGCCACATCACCCTGAACACGCCCGATCTCGTCTGATCTCGGAAGCTAAGCAGGGTCGGGCCTGGTTAGTACCTGGATGGGAGACCGCCTGGGAATACCAGGTGCTGTAGGCTTTTGCTTTTCCTTTGGCATTCTTTTTTCTTTTTGGGAGGTGCCATCTTGGCATGGCCAAGCTCAAAGGGGTCGAGGGTGGCATTGGTGATCGCCTACGGCCACATCACCCTGAACACGCCCGATCTCGTCTGATCTCGGAAGCTAAGCAGGGTCGGGCCTGGTTAGTACCTGGATGGGAGACCGCCTGGGAATACCAGGTGCTGTAGGCTTTTGCTTTTCCTTTGGCATTCTTTTTTCTTTTTGGGAGGTGCCATCTTGGCATGGCCAAGCTCAAAGGGGTCGAGGGTGGCATTGGTGATCGCCTACGGCCACATCACCCTGAACACGCCCGATCTCGTCTGATCTCGGAAGCTAAGCAGGGTCGGGCCTGGTTAGTACCTGGATGGGAGACCGCCTGGGAATACCAGGTGCTGTAGGCTTTTGCTTTTCCTTTGGCATTCTTTTTTCTTTTTGGGAGGTGCCATCTTGGCATGGCCAAGCTCAAAGGGGTCGAGGGTGGCATTGGTGATCGCCTACGGCCACATCACCCTGAACACGCCCGATCTCGTCTGATCTCGGAAGCTAAGCAGGGTCGGGCCTGGTTAGTACCTGGATGGGAGACCGCCTGGGAATACCAGGTGCTGTTGGCTTTTGCTTTTCCTTTGGCATTCTTTTTTCTTTTTGGGAGGTGCCATCTTGGCATGGCCAAGCTCAAAGGGGTCGAGGGTGGCATTGGTGATCGCCTACGGCCACATCACCCTGAACACGCCCGATCTCGTCTGATCTCGGAAGCTAAGCAGGGTCGGGCCTGGTTAGTACCTGGATGGGAGACCGCCTGGGAATACCAGGTGCTGTAGGCTTTTGCTTTTCCTTTGGCATTCTTTTTTCTTTTTGGGAGGTGCCATCTTGGCATGGCCAAGCTCAAAGGGGTCGAGGGTGGCATTGGTGATCGCCTACGGCCACATCACCCTGAACACGCCCGATCTCGTCTGATCTCGGAAGCTAAGCAGGGTCGGGCCTGGTTAGTACCTGGATGGGAGACCGCCTGGGAATACCAGGTGCTGTAGGCTTTTGCTTTTCCTTTGGCATTCTTTTTTCTTTTTGGGAGGTGCCATCTTGGCATGGCCAAGCTCAAAGGGGTCGAGGGTGGCATTGGTGATCGCCTACGGCCACATCACCCTGAACACGCCCGATCTCGTCTGATCTCGGAAGCTAAGCAGGGTCGGGCCTGGTTAGTACCTGGATGGGAGACCGCCTGGGAATACCAGGTGCTGTAGGCTTTTGCTTTTCCTTTGGCATTCTTTTTTCTTTTTGGGAGGTGCCATCTTGGCATGGCCAAGCTCAAAGGGGTCGAGGGTGGCATTGGTGATCGCCTACGGCCACATCACCCTGAACACGCCCGATCTCGTCTGATCTCGGAAGCTAAGCAGGGTCGGGCCTGGTTAGTACCTGGATGGGAGACCGCCTGGGAATACCAGGTGCTGTAGGCTTTTGCTTTTCCTTTGGCATTCTTTTTTCTTTTTGGGAGGTGCCATCTTGGCATGGCCAAGCTCAAAGGGGTCGAGGGTGGCATTGGTGATCGCCTACGGCCACATCACCCTGAACACGCCCGATCTCGTCTGATCTCGGAAGCTAAGCAGGGTCGGGCCTGGTTAGTACCTGGATGGGAGACCGCCTGGGAATACCAGGTGCTGTAGGCTTTTGCTTTTCCTTTGGCATTCTTTTTTCTTTTTGGGAGGTGCCATCTTGGCATGGCCAAGCTCAAAGGGGTCGAGGGTGGCATTGGTGATCGCCTACGGCCACATCACCCTGAACACGCCCGATCTCGTCTGATCTCGGAAGCTAAGCAGGGTCGGGCCTGGTTAGTACCTGGATGGGAGACCGCCTGGGAATACCAGGTGCTGTAGGCTTTTGCTTTTCCTTTGGCATTCTTTTTTCTTTTTGGGAGGTGCCATCTTGGCATGGCCAAGCTCAAAGGGGTCGAGGGTGGCATTGGTGATCGCCTACGGCCACATCACCCTGAACACGCCCGATCTCGTCTGATCTCGGAAGCTAAGCAGGGTCGGGCCTGGTTAGTACCTGGATGGGAGACCGCCTGGGAATACCAGGTGCTGTAGGCTTTTGCTTTTCCTTTGGCATTCTTTTTTCTTTTTGGGAGGTGCCATCTTGGCATGGCCAAGCTCAAAGGGGTCGAGGGTGGCATTGGTGATCGCCTACGGCCACATCACCCTGAACACGCCCGATCTCGTCTGATCTCGGAAGCTAAGCAGGGTCGGGCCTGGTTAGTACCTGGATGGGAGACCGCCTGGGAATACCAGGTGCTGTAGGCTTTTGCTTTTCCTTTGGCATTCTTTTTTCTTTTTGGGAGGTGCCATCTTGGCATGGCCAAGCTCAAAGGGGTCGAGGGTGGCATTGGTGATCGCCTACGGCCACATCACCCTGAACACGCCCGATCTCGTCTGATCTCGGAAGCTAAGCAGGGTCGGGCCTGGTTAGTACCTGGATGGGAGACCGCCTGGGAATACCAGGTGCTGTAGGCTTTTGCTTTTCCTTTGGCATTCTTTTTTCTTTTTGGGAGGTGCCATCTTGGCATGGCCAAGCTCAAAGGGGTCGAGGGTGGCATTGGTGATCGCCAACGGCCACATCACCCTGAACACGCCCGATCTCGTCTGATCTCGGAAGCTAAGCAGGGTCGGGCCTGGTTAGTACCTGGATGGGAGACCGCCTGGGAATACCAGGTGCTGTAGGCTTTTGCTTTTCCTTTGGCATTCTTTTTTCTTTTTGGGAGGTGCCATCTTGGCATGGCCAAGCTCAAAGGGGTCGAGGGTGGCATTGGTGATCGCCTACGGCCACATCACCCTGAACACGCCCGATCTCGTCTGATCTCGGAAGCTAAGCAGGGTCGGGCCTGGTTAGTACCTGGATGGGAGACCGCCTGGGAATACCAGGTGCTGTAGGCTTTTGCTTTTCCTTTGGCATTCTTTTTTCTTTTTGGGAGGTGCCATCTTGGCATGGCCAAGCTCAAAGGGGTCGAGGGTGGCATAGGTGATCGCCTACGGCCACATCACCCTGAACACGCCCGATCTCGTCTGATCTCGGAAGCTAAGCAGGGTCGGGCCTGGTTAGTACCTGGATGGGAGACCGCCTGGGAATACCAGGTGCTGTAGGCTTTTGCTTTTCCTTTGGCATTCTTTTTTCTTTTTGGGAGGTGCCATCTTGGCATGGCCAAGCTCAAAGGGGTCGAGGGTGGCATTGGTGATCGCCTACGGCCACATCACCCTGAACACGCCCGATCTCGTCTGATCTCGGAAGCTAAGCAGGGTCGGGCCTGGTTAGTACCTGGATGGGAGACCGCCTGGGAATACCAGGTGCCTGTAGGCTTTTGCTTTTGCTTTTCCTTTGGCATTCTTTTTTCTTTTTGGGAGGTGCCATCTTGGCATGGCCAAGCTCAAAGGGGTCGAGGGTGGCATTGGTGATCGCCTACGGCCACATCACCCTGAACACGCCCGATCTCGTCTGATCTCGGAAGCTAAGCAGGGTCGGGCCTGGTTAGTACCTGGATGGGAGACCGCCTGGGAATACCAGGTGCTGTATGCTTTTGCTTTTCCTTTGGCATTCTTTTTTCTTTTTGGGAGGTGCCATCTTGGCATGGCCAAGCTCAAAGGGGTCGAGGGTGGCATTGGTGATCGCCTACGGCCACATCACCCTGAACACGCCCGATCTCGTCTGATCTCGGAAGCTAAGCAGGGTCGGGCCTGGTTAGTACCTGGATGGGAGACCGCCTGGGAATACCAGGTGCTGTAGGCTTTTGCTTTTCCTTTGGCATTCTTTTTTCTTTTTGGGAGGTGCCATCTTGGCATGGCCAAGCTCAAAGGGGTCGAGGGTGGCATTGGTGATCGCCTACGGCCACATCACCCTGAACACGCCCGATCTCGTCTGATCTCGGAAGCTAAGCAGGGTCGGGCCTGGTTAGTACCTGGATGGGAGACCGCCTGGGAATACCAGGTGCTGTAGGCTTTTGCTTTTCCTTTGGCATTCTTTTTTCTTTTTGGGAGGTGCCATCTTGGCATGGCCAAGCTCAAAGGGGTCGAGGGTGGCATTGGTGATCGCCTACGGCCACATCACCCTGAACACGCCCGATCTCGTCTGATCTCGGAAGCTAAGCAGGGTCGGGCCTGGTTAGTACCTGGATGGGAGACCGCCTGGGAATACCAGGTGCTGTAGGCTTTTGCTTTTCCTTTGGCATTCTTTTTTCTTTTTGGGAGGTGCCATCTTGGCATGGCCAAGCTCAAAGGGGTCGAGGGTGGCATTGGTGATCGCCTACGGCCACATCACCCTGAACACGCCCGATCTCGTCTGATCTCGGAAGCTAAGCAGGGTCGGGCCTGGTTAGTACCTGGATGGGAGACCGCCTGGGAATACCAGGTGCTGTAGGCTTTTGCTTTTCCTTTGGCATTCTTTTTTCTTTTTGGGAGGTGCCATCTTGGCATGGCCAAGCTCAAAGGGGTCGAGGGTGGCATTGGTGATCGCCTACGGCCACATCACCCTGAACACGCCCGATCTCGTCTGATCTCGGAAGCTAAGCAGGGTCGGGCCTGGTTAGTACCTGGATGGGAGACCGCCTGGGAATACCAGGTGCTGTAGGCTTTTGCTTTTCCTTTGGCATTCTTTTTTCTTTTTGGGAGGTGCCATCTTGGCATGGCCAAGCTCAAAGGGGTCGAGGGTGGCATTGGTGATCGCCTACAGCCACATCACCCTGAACACGCCCAATCTCGTCTGATCTCGGAAGCTAAGCAGGGTCGGGCCTGGTTAGTACCTGGATGGGAGACCGCCTGGGAATACCAGGTGCTGTAGGCTTTTGCTTTTCCTTTGGCATTCTTTTTTCTTTTTGGGAGGTGCCATCTTGGCATGGCCAAGCTCAAAGGGGTCGAGGGTGGCATTGGTGATCGCCTACGGCCACATCACCCTGAACACGCCCGATCTCGTCTGATCTCGGAAGCTAAGCAGGGTCGGGCCTGGTTAGTACCTGGATGGGAGACCGCCTGGGAATACCAGGTGCTGTAGGCTTTTGCTTTTCCTTTGGCATTCTTTTTTCTTTTTGGGAGGTGCCATCT
>NW_028119004.1:0-15197 GCF_965119305.1 Pelophylax lessonae | reverse complement strand
CCCACCAGCAGCTGCTGCAGGCACACAGGTGGATGGTAACCAGTTCTGGAACGGAAGGATTTGCCCCCTTAATGACCAGGCCATTTTTTGGGTTTCGGCACTGCGTCATTTTAACAGAAAATTGCCTGGTCATGCGACGCTGTACTCAAATAAATTTGATGTCCTTTTTTTCCCACAAATAGAGATTTCTTTTGGTGGTATTTGATCACCTGTGCAATTTTTATTTTTGTGCTATAAAAAAAAAAAGAGCGACAATTCAGAAAAAAAAACAATATTTTTTACATTCGACTATATAACATTCCCCCCCCAAAAAATGTAAAAATCTTATCTTTTCATCCTTTTAGGCCAATTTGTATTCTGCTACATATTTTTGGTTAAAAAAAAATCCTAATAAGCGTATTGATTGGTTTGCTCAAAAGTTATCGTGTTTACAAGCTAGGGGAAAGATTTATGTAGTTTTTATTTATTTTTATTTTTTACTAGTAATTGCAGTGATCTGCAATTTTTAGTGTGCTTGCAACATTGCGGCAGACAGATCGGACACCTAACTGACATTTTTGACACTTTTGGGGGGATCAGTGACATTATTACAGTAATTACTGCTAAAAATATGCACTGTTACTGTAATAATGGCATTGGCAGGAAAGGGGTTAACCTAGTGGGAGATCAAGGGTTTAAATGTAAGCCTAGGGGAGTGTTTACTAACTATGGGGGGGGGGGGGGGGGCTTTTGAAATGACCATAGAGACCTTAGAATGACACTTCTAAAGAAAAAAAAACATGCCAAATCCTATTTAAAATGACTCGTGGCTACAATTGCCAGCAACTGGCTATTGAAAAAATAAAGAAATCCATACCAGACCCTTATCCGGGCATGCAGCCTGGCAAGTCAGGAAAGGGTGAGCGCCCCCCTCCTGAACCATCCGAGGCCACATGCCCTCAACATGCCCCACCCCAAAGCACCTTGTCCCCATGTTGATGGGGGCAAGGGCCTCTGACCGACAACCCTGGGCTGTGGTTTTCAGGGTCTGCAGCAGGGCGAATTATCAGAATCTGGAAGCCCCCTTTAACAAGAGGGCCCCCAGATCCTGACCCCCCACCTATGTAAATGGGTATCGGGTAAATAGTACCCCTACCCATTTACTAAAAAAATTTACTAAAGTAATAACCACACGAGACAGTTTTTGACAAATCTTTTATTATAAAATAAAAAAAAAAAAAATAGCGTTCTCAATGTAAATCAATCGTCAATGATGCCACTCACTCACTATAAAAAAAAAAAAAGGAAAACACTCTAGCCTCCTGGGGGGGGGGCTCCCACTGCATGCCGTTTTGCTTTTACATATTTCTTATATAAGCAAGGGGTGGGGCCACCTGGTTACATCACCCTGTGGCACCACCCTCTTCTGACATCACTGACGGCGTGATTTCACGATGGATTTACATTAAGTGAGACATTTATTTATTTTTTTTATAATAAAGGATTTGTCAAAAACTATTTTGTGTGGTTATTACTTTTGTACACTTTTTTGGTGAATGGTTAGGGGTACTATGTACCCGATACCCATCCACATGGGGGGGGGGCGGGATCCGATAAGCCCCCCGCCTGCAGACCCTGACAACCACAGCCCAGGGTTGTCGTGAAGAGGCCCTTTTCCCCATCAACATCACAGAACCCCCCCCCCGCCCCAAAGCACCCAACCCCCCATGTTGAGGGCATGTGGCCTTGAATGGGGGGGAGTCTGCGCTGCCTCACCCCCCCCCCCCCCTTTCCAGACCTGCCAGGCTGCATGCCCGGATAACGGTCTGGTATGAATTTTGGGGGGGAAACCCCACATCGTTTTTTTTTTATGTTTTATAGACTAGGGAGGGGACTTCATGTCATTTATTTCTTTGTTTTTTTTTACTAGCAATTTTTTTTTTTTTTTTATTCAGCTGTCAGCGGGGAAGCCTATTGACTGCTGATGACTCATCGGTTGTTAATGTCACTGCGGCCGGCTTCTTAGCACTGCTCCTTAACAATCAGATTATACTTTGCCCTGATTGGGCAAAGCTTTGCCCAATCAGGGCGCAGATTGCACTGTGCAGCGCTCAGTGTATTGCAGGGTGTTCATTGGAGCGAACACTCTGCAAATTCCAGTGTTCATCAAAAAGCAGGAAAGGCAAATATTCGGCCCGAACTCATGCTTGGACCGGGCCTTTCGCTCATTCCTATTAAAAACTAAGTAGGAGAACACCGCATGGTCAGTTTTCTAGCTATGCTGAGTGTGCTCTCCTTCAATGATCAGACTTGTCCCCCTCGCACAGCCTTTCACTAGGAAGTTCAGTGTATTGTTGTTTCTCCTCCCCAAGCTTTTATGCAGCTGAGAATAGAGTAAATGTGATCACTTATAAAAAAAAAAGTTATTTGAAATGTGTTTTTTTTTTATATCTGTACAGAAATGTTTTGCCTTTCATTTCTATTTTAAACTGAATGGGTTGTTTTACAAGGTGATCGTACAATCACTTTAGCACATTGGTATTATACAATTTCAAATGCTTTGCATTAAAGTGAATGTCATAGCAAAACAAGAAGACAAATCAAGTACATTTCTACAGTACCCGCACATTTCCCCATGTTTTATTCCTTTGATGACCCTGTCTGTTCAGAAAAATGTCCACCCATCTGCCAGAAAAAAAGACTTTGCTCTACTCCTGAACCTCCTAAATCCACAAATTGCAGCTGTATGTGACTATTACATACAGTATCTCACAAAAGTGAGTACACCCCTTGCATTTTTGTAATTTTTTTATTATATCTTTTCATGTGACAACACTGAAGGAATGACACTTTGCTATAATGTAAAGTAGTGAGTGTACAGCTTGTATAACAGTGTAAATTTGCTTTCCCTCAAAATAACTCAACACACAGCCATTCATATCTAAACCCCTGACAACAAAAGTAAGTACACCCCTAAGTGAAAATGTCCAATTTGGGCCCAAAGTGTCAATATTTTGTGTGGCCACCATTATTTTACAGCACTGCCTTGACCCTCTTGAGCATGGAGTTCACCAGAGCTTCTTCCACTCCTCCATGCCAACATCACGGAGCTGGTGGATGTTAGAGACCTTGCGCTCCTTTGAGAATGCCCCACAGATGCTCAATAGGGTTTAGGTCTGGAGACATGCTTGGCCAGTCCATCAACTTTACCTTCAGCTTCTTTAGAAAGGCAGTGGTTGTCTTGGATGTGTGTTTGGGGTCGTTATCATGTTGGAATACTGATATGCGGCACCGTCGCCGAAGGGAGAGAATCATGCTCTGCTTCAGTATGTCACAGTACATGTTGGCATTCATGATTCCCTCAATGAACTGTAGCACCCCAGTGCCGTCACCACTCATGCAGCCCCAGACCATGACACTCCCACCACCATGCTTGACTGTAAACAAGACACAGTTGCCTTTGTACTCCTCCCCTGGTTGCTGCCATACACACTTAACACCATTTGAAGCAAATAAATTTAGCTTGGTCTCATCAGACCACAGAACACGGTTACAGTAATCCATGTCCTTAGTATGCTTTTCTTCAGCAAACTGTTTGTGGGCTTTCTTGTGCATCATCTTTAGAAGAGGTCTCTCTCTCTCTCTCCCCCTCTCTCTCCCCCCTTCTCCTTCTCTCTCCCCCCCCTCTCTCCCTCTCTCTCTCCCTCTCTCCCCCCCTCTCTCTCTCTCTCCCCCCCTCTCTCTCTCTTTCTCTCCCCCCTCTCTCTCTCCCTCTCTCTCTCTCCCTCCCTCTCTCTCCCCCCTCCCCTCTCTCTCTCTCTCTCTGCCCCTCTCTCTCTCTCCCTCTCTCTCCCTCCCTCTCTCTCCCTCCCTCCCCCCCTCTCTCTCTCCCTCTCCCTCTCCCTCTCTTTCTCTCCCCCTCTCTCTCTCTCTCTCTCTCTCTCTCTCTCTCTCTCTCTCCCTCCCCCTCTCTCTCTCTCGCTCTCCATCTCTCCCTCTCCCCCTCTCTCTCCCTCTCTCTCCCTCTCTCCCCTCTTAACAAACCAAAAGGTAGCAAATAAAAGAAGTTCATTGTTAAGCTTTGCATATACTTTTTTCCTCATGCAGTGGGGCTGTGCAAGTTGGGGGGAAGTGAGGGAAAATCGTAATATAGTGGGCACAGACATAAATAAGGGCCTGACAGAAATTCACACTGTATCCAAAGCTAAAAAAAAAAAAAGTGGCTAAAGTTAGGCTTTAGTGCCAGTTCACACTATAGCGATATCAGACATCGCATGTCATTCGCACCGTACTGCTTTTCAAATCACATGCGATTTCTGTGTGATGTGAATTCAGCCATACCGATTGTATGGCTGAATTTGCATCACATTCGGACCAAAGTTGCCCAGGACCCTTTTTTTGGTCTGCACAAGAATCGGATCACAGGGGTGTTCATGCCTATTTGATCCGATTCTTGTCCGAATTGACAGTTCGCACTGCGATATGCGAACTAATCAGGGGGTGTAATTAACTTTGCATTGACACTGCCAGCAGTTCGCATATGGCAGTGTAAACTGCCTGCGAGTCGGGTGTGATGCAGGATCTCGCATTGGTATTTGTCAGCTATTTTTGACACTTGTCTTATAGCACCTTATTCTGCTCATTGGAGCCATAATATTGCCATCATAAGTAGGTACGTTTTTATGCTATTTTATTTTTATTGTTTGCATAGTTGGTTAGATTTGCTTCATTTTATTTTGTGAACAGTCAGAATGACAATGTTGTGGAAACTGAAAGAAGTAAATCCAAAATATTTTAAAATTAGTAGTTATTTTTTCTAACTTTCTCTTTAAATAAATGAAAAACATAATAAATAAATTCATTTTTTTTTCTTTAGTGTTTTTCTATTCATGAAAATGTTATTGCTTGGACTGGACACACATGGTTTACTGTTTTGTCTCTTTTTTTATATTGACCTCTGACCTGGTCACATGTCAAAAGGCATGTACTGCTAACAAACCAAAACAGTAAAAATGGTCGGTCCCCAGAGGCAATCTGTCCTCTGTCAATTTTTCACGCCTCGGTAGCCCAGTACCAAATCTCCACAGTCTTCTAGCGGCACCTGGGGTCATTTTCTTACTTGACTAAGATGACAGATAATTCTTTCACAGCACAACTGCAAAGTTTCCACTATGCTTAGCTATACACACATATATTTTCTTAGCCGTTATTGAAGAAATAACCAAGCAGATGGTTGTAGATTAAAACAAACATACAATCTTTAAAGTGCTACTAAACCCAGGAGCCTGCATTCACTGTATCTGGTCTCCCATAGTGCACAGAACATGGAAATGCAATTATTTTTGTAGCAACCTCCTAGGTAGGTGCTAGTGAGAAAGTATAGTTTGAGCCCTGTCTGCTTACCAGGAGAGCAGGGTCTGTTAGTGAGGTTTGCTGATTGTGCTCAGAGTGTGACTAGAGTGTGTTTCATACTGATCCAATATGGAGGCATGTTGGACAGTGGAAGGAAACTTGAGGAATGGGTGCATGAGCTTTTGATACAGCCCTGATGAATGGCAGAGGGAAAGTGTCTTGTGCATGGTATGATACTGTATAAAAGCCAGGAGCACATGTGCTGGAGGTCTTTCGTCTGGACATCAGAGTCCCGGAGAGAGGGGGGCAGTTGCCTCCTCCTCTGTAGAGGTGCCATGCAGGCCTCAGGGGGTCGTCCCGAGGGCCTGGAGAGTAGCAGTGAGGAACTGAACCCGGAGGTCCAGAGAAGCTGACTGAGAGGGGAGACACTGGATGATCTGTCTCTGCAGTACATTGAGTAAAGAATCTCGTGTCAAGGGGCCTGACCTGAGGGGGGCCACCCCTGACCCTAGGATAGTCAGTGGATGGGTGTCAGTTGAATGGGGATGCTGAAGATAAGTTATTATCCACCAAGTAGTCTTGTCAAAGAGTAAAGAGAGCAAGAGAGTTAACCCTTTCCACACTTGTGACAGTGCGGATTAAGCAGCCTAGCTGTTTCCAATTGACATAGAAGTCCTGAAGATAGAAGTCCTCAACCAATGTGAATAGTTCAGCCCGGAGTATCCCACTTTTCCCTTCTCCTATCTCAATTCCAAATAAACACCAAAAAATCCAACACCCCTAGACTGTTTATTTGTGGGACGAGCCATCAGGAGCAAGGAGGGATTCATGGACTATATCTCAAGGTAACCATATGCTGGTAATCGGAGGAGCCCTTCAAGTCACTATTCAGCTGGCCCTGCGGGGATAGTGCTACATTTTAGTAACTTTAAACTGCTAAATACTTTTTCTCACCAGCAGTATATAGTAGTCTTGTGACTTCTTTTACTGTCTGGCCGAGCACTGGTTAAAGCTTCTAGGAGGAGTTTTTATTTTACTCCGACTGTCTGGATGCAGGACCCCTGACCCTCTGCCTGGACAGTGCTGATTGGCCCTGTGCTAATCACATGCACCCTCTGAAGAAAACAAAAAAAAACTCTCTAGCAATACACACCAAACTGAGCATGTGCAAAGGCTCTGTTATATCAGGAGATTGACTGGGGACAGTGGAAGAAGGGGAAGGTCAGAGAAGACAGAATCAAACAGCCTTTTTACACAATGTGGAGGAATAACCGCTTAGGTTCCACAGTGAGTATAAAAAGCATGCTTTACTGCATGTACAGACTGATTTTACTGTTGTGGATTTAGTAAAACTTTAAACTTCAGTAATAACCATTGAAATATGGAAATATCTCCAAAACTTCAGTGTAGTTTTTCAGTGTAAGACTTCCCCTTACCTCCTGGTTAACAGGGTCCAGGGACATAGACAGCAATAAAAACCAGAGAGGGGTTTGAAACCTTCAAAACTAAAAAAAGGGGGAAAAATGGCTTTACGAACCACATTAAGGGGTTGATTTACTAAAACTAGAGAGTGCAAAATCGAGTGCAGCTGCGTATGGTAGCCAATCAGATTCTAACTTTATATTGTTCAATTAAGCTGTGTAAATAAAACTTGGAAGCTGAATGGTTTCTATGCAGAAATGGACCAGATTTTGCACTTTCCAGTTTTAGTAAATCAACCCTTAAATGTCGTAAAACAAAACATTCAGATCCTTTCTTTTATTTGCCCCACAATGCATTAAGGGATTTAAAGGGAAATGCAGTTGCTATGGCTTATAGTGGATATGAACTGCTTCTGTTTATGCATTTAATACATTGTTGGGTTTCTAATAAAGACCTTGGTACATAGTTACATTATTAACTAGGCTGAAATAAAGACAAATGTCCACCATCATATGACTATAATAGAAAACAAATGTGTAAAAGAAAACTTCAACATAGGATGAAGTTTTCCAGCAGAGTATGAAGGATCCAGCAGAGTAATGGAACTTAGTATACTTTTGTGCATTAGGGTTAATTTACTAGAAGACAAGAGTTTGTTCACATAGCAAAGCTTAAGTTAGCTAATATTAGATAATTGAGGTTAACCAGTATTATTATTATTAGTTGAGGTTTACGAGTGGCACTATAAATACCCACATACATATTTTTTGCTTGCATGTGGCGGATTGGTTGAGACGGACACAACTTCACTTTATTTAGTGAAGTGTAAAGTAAACATCCTCTCTCCTTTAGTAAATGAACCCCATTCTTTAGTACATTCATTAAAAAATTCAAGTACAAATCAAGTTGAATTTCTGCAAATATTTTTAGAGAGAGACACCTAAATACTAAATTTAATGGCATTTAAAGTAAGCATTAAAATACATATTGTGAGCTTTCAGCTTTGTTCAGAAATTGGCACATACCTTTTCCTTCTCCTAACTGCTTGTGGCTGTTTCTCCCGTCAGTTAGCAGTGACTTGTAAAATTCTGTAAAATTCTGTTTTTTCTTCCCACCCATTTTGCCACCATGGTTTCATTGGTTTCTCTTCTCTATTTCCTCCACCCATCCCAGCTTGTTAATTATTATCAGGTTGCATGCTTGCTTTTAAAATAGACTTCCATGAAAAATGTGGTCACTGAGTGTAAAAGGAAACAGATGACAGTGATTGGGCTACAAACAAGCTAACATTTGTTGTGCCTTTTACTTTCAGCATTTTTCGAGTAACAGTCAAGTAACAGTCTGCCATGGGATGTAAAACAAACAGTCTTGTAGCATGTAGAACAATAGGACATATTATTCTCTGCAAATAATAGCATATCAGTATTACTATTTAGTCTATGTAGTCACAAATATTTAAAACTGATACAAAATACAGATATGTCATAGTAAAGAACATTTTTTTTTTTAGGAAAAAGAAAATGACTGGTGAAGGTTCCTTTACTTTAAATAAATGCTTTTAAAATCAGAAAATCAAAAAGAAAAATTATAAGAAAATGTTATTGTTTGGTGATACCATTTTTATATACAAACCTGGGACTTTTTGGAGTACCCATTCAGACATACACATTGCCGCAACACACAAGAATTGGCACCTTCTCCATGTGCAATGCACTGCAGAGCCATCCATTGTATAATGAACTGTAAGTAGAGGCCTGTACACATACACTACATATTGGTAACCTGCATTGTAAAAAAGGGTCAGGTCATTTTTTGTTGTCTGTTACAGTGTATTGGCAGCCCATTCATAATGATTGAGCTGCCCTAACACAACACAGAAGACAGGGTTAAATTCTAAAAGGCAGGCTTACATCATATTTTAATGAAATTGATGAATAATCTGTACTTATACAATGAACTTAGATATCTACTTAAATTCCAGTGTGTGTTCAGTGCCTTGCGAAAGTATTAGGCCCCCTTGAACTTTGCGACCTTTTGCCACATTTCAGGCTTCAAACATAAAGATATAGAACTGTAATTTTTTGTGAAGAATCAACAACAAGTGGGACACAATCATGAAGTGGAACGCAATTTATTGGATATTTAAAACTTTGTTAACAAATAAAAAACTGAAAAATTGGGCGTGCAAAATTATTCAGCCCCTTTACTTTCAGTGCAGCAAACTCTCTCCAGAAGTTCAGTGAGGATCTCTGAATGATCCAATGTTGACCTAAATGACTAATGATGATAAATAGAATCCACCTGTGTGTAATCAAGTCTCCGTATAAATGCACCTGCACTGTGATAGTCTCAGAGGTCCGTTTAAAGCGCAGAGAGCATTATGAAGAACAAGGAACACACCAGGCAGGTCCGAGATACTGTTGTGGAGAAGTTTAAAGGCGGATTTGGATACAAAAAGATTTCCCAAGCTGTAAAAGTCCCAAGGAGCACTGTGCAAGCGATAATATTGAAATGGAAGGAGAATCAGACCACTGCAAATCTATGAAGACCTGGCCGTCCCTCTAAACTTTCAGCTCATACAAGGAAAAGACTGATCAGAGATGCAGCCAAGAGGCCCATGATCACTCTGGATGAACTGCAGAGATCTACAGCTGAGGTGGAAGAATCTGTCCATAGGACAACAACCAGTCGTATACTGCACAAATCTGGCCTTTATGGAAGAGTGGCAAGAAGAAAGCCATTTCTTAAAGATATCCATAAAATGTGTCGTTTAAAGTTTGCCACAAGCCACCTGGGAGACACACCAAACATGTGGAAGAAGGTGCTCTGGTCAGATGAAACCAAAATCAAACTTTTTGGCAAGAATGCAAAACGTTGTTTGGCATAAAAGCAACACAGCTCATCACCCTGAACACACCATCCCCACTGTCAAACAAGGTGGTGGCAGCATCATGGTTTGGGCCTGCTTTTCTTCAGTAGGGACAGGGAAGATGGTTAAAATTGATGGGAAGATGGATGGAGCCAAATACAGGACCATTCTGGAAGAAAACCTGATGGAGTTTGCAAAAGACCTGAGACTGGGATGGAGATTTGTCTTCCAACAAGACAATGATCCAAAACATAAAGCAAAATCTACAATGGAATGGTTCACAAATAAACATATCCAGGTGTTAAAATGGCCAAGTCAAAGTCCAGACCTGAATCCAATCGAGAATCCGTGGAAAGAACGGAAAACTACTGTTCACAAACGCTCTCCATCCAAAATCACTGAGCTCGAGCTGTTTTGCAAGAAGGAATGGGCAAAAATGTCAGTCTCTCGATGTGCAAAACTGATAGAGACATGCCCCAAGCGACTTACAGTTGTAATCGCAGCAAAAGGTGGCGCTACAAAGTATTAACTTAAGGGGGCTGAATAATTTTGCACGCCCAATTTTTCAGTTTTTTATTTGTTAAAAAAAGTTTGAAATATCCAATAAATTTCGTTCCACTTCATGATTGTGTCCCACTTGTTGATTCTTCACAAAAAATTACAGTTTTATATCTTTATGTTTGAAGCCTGAAATGTGGCAAAAGGTCAAAAAGTTCAAGGGGGCCGAATACTTTCGCAAAGCACTGTATATATATATATATATATATATATATATATATATTTATATATACACATATATGCATATATCTATATACACACACATATATATTTATATATGTGCATCTTATAAAATTAGAATGTCAGAAAAAAGTTAATTTATTTCAGTTATTCAATTCATGTATGAATTACTGCATCAATGCGCCGTGGCATGGAGATGATAGGCCTGTGGCACTGCTGAGGTGTTATGGAAGCCCAGATTGCTTTGATAGTGGCCTTCAGCTTAACCACTTCCCCACCGGAAGTTTTACTCCCTTCCTGACCAGGCCATTTTTTGCGATACAGCACTGTGTTACTTTACCTGACAATTGCGTGGTCATGCGACACTGTACCCAAATAAAATGTATGTCCCTTTTTCCCACAAATAGAGTATTCTTTTGGTGGTATTTGATCACCTCTGTGTTTTTTATTTTTTGAGCTATAAACAAAGAACGACTGACAATTTTGAAAAAAAACAATATTTTGTTAACTTTCTGTTTTAAAACACATCTAATAAAAAATGTAAAAAAAACTAATTTCTTCATCAATTTAGGCCAATATGTATTCTGCTACATATTTTTAGTAAAAGAAAATCCCTATAAGCGTATATTGATTGGTTTGCGCAAAAGTTATCGCATCTACAACTTATGAAATAATATATTTATTTATTTATTTATTTTTACTAGTAATGGTGGAGATCAGGGACTTATAGCGGGCCTGTGATATTGCTGCGGACAAATCGGACACCTAACTGACACTTTTTTGGGAACCAGTGACATTATTACAGTGATCAGTGCTAAAAATAAGCACTGTCACTGTACTAATGACACTGGCAGGGAAGAGGTTAACATCATGAGCAATCAAAGAGTTAACCGTGTGCCTAGCTAATATTTCAGTGTGATGGGGGAGGTGCTTTTACTAGTGGAAGGCATGGATCAGTGTTTCTGCTTTAAAGAAACACAGGATCCATCTGTCAGTGTCAAATAATAAGCGGGTGTCGGCGGACATCAGGTCGGTGGGACCCCGCTGATTAGCTCTCGTTGTGTAAAATCACAGCCAGAGCAAGCTGCCACCGGTCTGCACTTGCGTCCAAGACCCAGAAGAGCAGTAAATGTACTATGGGGTGGTCGACAAGTGGTTAAGATAAATCTAAAGAGAAATTGTACAAGAGAATTTAACATGTATGACATATCATGTTCACTTAAAGAATGAATAACAACACAGTGCTTGTGATGTGTAATTTTGCCCCTTCCATCAAATAAAAAAACCTGGCTGATCTTGCCTGGCTATACCCTCCCCCCTGTAAACTGACTACGGTTTATCATGCCTGCTCAGCCCTGACACGGTGGTTAGTTTGGGTGCATCTGTCATCCACAGCTCTGCTCTGTCCTTCTCTGTCCTCTCCTCCGTCCTCTCCCCCTTCCCTCCCTGCCAGTCTGCTCTGTGTCAGTGCCCACCCCCTCCCCTCCTGCTGCTATTATAACTAAAATAAAAAACATCCTATCCCCTCCCCTCTGTAACATAGCGCTATGTGTCTGTGTTTTATAAAAAAATGCAGATCTGTACATATATTAGAGTGTCTCCTGGCGCTCTCGTGACTCCTTGGTTCTCTCTTCTCTCTTCCCCCCCCCTCCTCCCTGGCTGACGTCAGCCGGAGTGCTCAGCATCGCCCACTATAGCTGTTAGCTGGACAGAGCAGGGAGCCGAGGAGTCATGTGAGCACTGGGAGATGCTCTGGTATAGGTACAGAACGGGATATTTTTTATATAACACAGACACAAGGGCACATAACGTTATGTTACAGAGGGGATGGCATGTTTTTATTGTGTTGAATTAACAACCACTTTAATTGAACAAGCTGACTTTAGAAGCTGATTGGCTACCATGCACAGCTGCACCAGATTTTGCACTTTTCCGTTTTAGTAAATCAACCCCAAAGAGTAAAAACACGTAACTACTACTTAAAACTAAAAAAAAAAAAAAAAAGTGTACAAATAAATACACTATAACAACTGGTGAAATAAAATATCAGCCGCATAGGGAGTGCATTTTTTGTAAACAGTTGGAGAAATTATAGGCTTGAATTAAAAAAATAAAGACATCACTAGTATACTACTACCAAGCAGAAAGTAGAACCTGCATATGTACTGAACAAATATGCATATATAAACACATATACAATAACAAATTATTTATAGAAATTAGGCTTATGAAACTCTAATCCCCATTTATAATAAAGAGTTGCTTCCTGCTGGACACTGTAGTGTTTAGTACACACTGCTCCTGCATTTTGTGTACCATTCATTAAATGCAGGCTGCAATGTTGATCCTGTGGTTTCTCATTGAGTGTTCTCTGCATACTGCTGCAGAGAACAACCTATGATTGGTAAAGAGGCTGGTCACATGAACACATGAACGCATCCTGTGACCAGACTTTTCTTTCCCAGCTTTCTTTCCCTATTATTCATTAGAATGGGCTTTGCTTACTTCCAAACTTCAGAGATATTACAAGTGAAGAGTTGTAGCGGGAGATATAGGTGGTGTTGGATGTTGAATATGAGGTACTGGATAAAGCCTTGGTTCATCACTGGTACTAAATTCATACAGGCACTGAAGCCCAGAAGTTTCAAACCAAGCCTCCATTTATTTCTACTTGCAAACTGATCTAAGAAATTCACTGTAGCATTCAGAAGTGGAACATTCTTTAATTAAAATTCCAATGTGCTACCCTTATGTTCATTTATACTTTACCACCAAACCAGAGCATTTTTTAATGCTATTCTTTGTTTCTACAGCACAAATGATAGAGCTGTTGGCATTTTCACAACTGGAATAAGGCATCATAAATTCTGCAGCAAGACAATTTAACACATGGCTGCTAGTTTTTACAATAACATTAGCTAACTTCCAGCAAACGTGGAATTTCTAGTTATATACACTGCTGATGCGTACTAATGTATTTGTTCTGTATAAGGAAAATAAACAAATAAATACCAAATGCAGAAGAGTGAATTTAAAATTAGTTACATGCTGGTACTACTATATCATTAAATAATACCTTGTATAAAAATTATAAAAATACATATATAAGCTTTTCCTATTTGGTCCCTTTGGGTCTTTTAACCTCCCTGGCGGTATGATTATGTCTGGAATTACATACCAAAAGCGGTACAATTCTTTTCATGGAAATTTGGCATTATGTATTATAGGCCTATAATTCTTAGTAATTACTGACTTAAACCTGACCAAAACAAGAGTCTAGTAGACATCCCAGATGTGATAAATTTGAAACACAAACGCATGAATTATAATCGAATCAATAATATTATTTTATTATTTAATATATAATATATATAATAAAATTATATTATTGATTAGATTATAATTCATGCATTATATATTATATATAGATATGTGTGTGTGTGTGTGTGTGTATATATATATATATATATATATATATATACATATATATATATATACACACACATATATATATATATATATATATATATATATATATATATATATATATGCATGCATATATATATATATATAATATATATATATATAATATATATATATGCATATTTATGCATATCATATATATATATATATATATATATATATATATAATATAATATAAAGTGTGTTTTGTGTAACGTTTTTTTTTTTTTTTTTTTTTGAATTTCCCTCCCTAGTTCCGCTCCCATGCAGCATTGCTGCTGCAGGGAACGGAACTAGGAAGTGATCGTACCGACGGAGGGACGGAGGAGCGGCGGGACTCTCGGCTGGCGGTCGCAGCAATGAGAGATCATCGCTGGATCGCCAGGAGAAGGTAAGAGAACACCGCTGCGCTCTCTGCAATCCACCCCGAGCGTGACTCGGGGTTACCGCTCCTGCAATGAAAAATCAACCCCGAGTCACTCTCAGGATTACCGCTAAGGTGGTTAAATATAAATAAATCAAATGGAAAAAAACACGCTGAAAAGTGATATAGTAAGCATAAAAAAATAATATATAAGCAGAAACTAATCTGTGTGATATCTTCACAGTTCAAATACAAAATTACTAATTTTAGTTGCGCTAATTATTACCTAAATTCACAGCAAAAATAATAATCTAAATATAAATTAACTCAAAAGTCCAATAATAGTGATAACTCAAAGTTGATGATAACACCATACCGCCACCAATGGATGAAAGACTCCCTTACCGGATCTTATTGACCCCTCATTACAAAAGATCAACAAGCACTTGTAGCTCCAAACCCAGCCAAGGCCTCAGAATCATCCATGGAAGTCTTCCAACAGGCTCATCTCTCTTCAGGGGTCCTTTTAAGGCTCCAGTCTCTTCTGCCACATTTGACAGTGCAATGGTAATAAGTTTAAAAGGCTAAAAATAAAACCTATGTGGCTCATGGCCAAAGTTTAAAAAGCTATAAATAAAAAGAAAAGAGTTTTTAAAAAATATAAAAATGAAGGAACACTATCATTGTTTAATTGTTACAAAGAATATAACAGAATATGTAAAAAGGAAATCAAGGATGCAAAAATTCAAAATGAACGACAGATTGCAAAAGATAGTAGGACAAACCCCCAAAAAAATCTTCAAATATATTATTGTAAAAAGGTTAGGTCTGAGCATCTAGGCCCTTTACAAAATAATCAGGAGTGGGTGACTGGGGACAAAGAGAAGGCAAATTTATTAAATACTTTCTTAAGCTCTGTGTATACAAAGGAACATAGGGGAGCTCATGACCATAATGAGGATGGTAATGACACAGCCCAAAATGATCCACAATGGCTCAAAGGTGATGTGG
>NW_028119005.1:0-15219 GCF_965119305.1 Pelophylax lessonae | reverse complement strand
ATCTCATACTTCTGAAGGTTTGAGGGTGCTGCCTGTTCCATACTCCCCCTACTCCTAGCCTTTTAGGGGTACAAACAATAGTAATTGGGGCCTAGTGTGGGTGGTTGTGTACGTGTGATATACATACACTTTTTTGGGATCATATTTTCTATTCCGCTATTTAATCAAAAACCTTTGGGGATCAGTTAAATTGGGGGATAGTCTGTGTTGGTACGTGTGAGAGAGATCCACCTTTCCAAGTTGTTGGGGTTCATCTCATACTTCTGAAGGTTTGAGGGTGCTGCCTGTTCCATACTCCCCCTACTCCTAGCCTTTTAGGGGTACAAACAATAGTAATTGGGGCCTAGTGTGGTTGTGTACGTGTGATATACATACACTTTTTTGGGATCATATTTTCTATTCCGCTATTTAATCAAAAACCTTTGGGGATCAGTTAAATTGGGGGATAGTCTGTGTTGGTACGTGTGAGAGAGATCCACCTTTCCAAGTTGTTGGGGTTCATCTCATACTTCTGAAGGTTTGAGGGTGCTGCCTGTTCCATACTCCCCCTACTCCTAGCCTTTTAGGGGTACAAACAATAGTAATTGGGGCCTAGTGTGGTTGTGTACGTGTGATATACATACACTTTTTTGGGATCATATTTTCTATTCCGCTATTTAATCAAAAACCTTTGGGGATCAGTTAAATTGGGGGATAGTCTGTGTTGGTACGTGTGAGAGAGATCCACCTTTCCAAGTTGTTGGGGTTCATCTCATACTTCTGAAGGTTTGAGGGTGCTGCCTGTTCCATACTCCCCCTACTCCTAGCCTTTTAGGGGTACTAACAATAGTAATTGGGGCCTAGTGTGGTTGTGTACGTGTGATATACATACACTTTTTTGGGATCATATTTTCTATTCCGCTATTTAATCAAAAACCTTTGGGGATCAGTTAAATTGGGGGATAGTCTGTGTTGGTACGTGTGAGAGAGATCCACCTTTCCAAGTTGTTGGGGTTCATCTCATACTTCTGAAGGTTTGAGGGTGCTGCCTGTTCCATACTCCCCCTACTCCTAGCCTTTTAGGGGTACAAACAATAGTAATTGGGGCCTAGTGTGGTTGTGTACGTGTGATATACATACACTTTTTTGGGATCATATTTTCTATTCCGCTATTTAATCAAAAACCTTTGGGGATCAGTTAAATTGGGGGATAGTCTGTGTTGGTACGTGTGAGAGAGATCCACCTTTCCAAGTTGTTGGGGTTCATCTCATACTTCTGAAGGTTTGAGGGTGCTGCCTGTTCCATACTCCCCCTACTCCTAGCCTTTTAGGGGTACAAACAATAGTAATTGGGGCCTAGTGTGGTTGTGTACGTGTGATATACATACACTTTTTTGGGATCATATTTTCTATTCCGCTATTTAATCAAAAACCTTTGGGGATCAGTTAAATTGGGGGATAGTCTGTGTTGGTACGTGTGAGAGAGATCCACCTTTCCAAGTTGTTGAGGTTCATCTCATACTTCTGAAGGTTTGAGGGTGCTGCCTGTTCCATACTCCCCCTACTCCTAGCCTTTTAGGGGTACAAACAATAGTAATTGGGGCCTAGTGTGGTTGTGTACGTGTGATATACATACACTTTTTTGGGATCATATTTTCTATTCCGCTATTTAATCAAAAACCTTTGGGGATCAGTTAAATTGGGGGATAGTCTGTGTTGGTACGTGTGAGAGAGATCCACCTTTCCAAGTTGTTGGGGTTCATCTCATACTTCTGAAGGTTTGAGGGTGCTGCCTGTTCCATACTCCCCCTAGTCCTAGCCTTTTAGGGGTACAAACAATAGTAATTGGGGCCTAGTGTGGTTGTGTACGTGTGATATACATACACTTTTTTGGGATCATATTTTCTATTCCGCTATTTAATCAAAAACCTTTGGGGATCAGTTAAATTGGGGGATAGTCTGTGTTGGTACGTGTGAGAGAGATCCACCTTTCCAAGTTGTTGGGGTTCATCTCATACTTCTGAAGGTTTGAGGGTGCTGCCTGTTCCATACTCCCCCTACTCCTAGCCTTTTAGGGGTACAAACAATAGTAATTGGGGCCTAGTGTGGTTGTGTACGTGTGATATACATACACTTTTTTGGGATCATATTTTCTATTCCGCTATTTAATCAAAAACCTTTGGGGATCAGTTAAATTGGGGGATAGTCTGTGTTGGTACGTGTGAGAGAGATCCACCTTTCCAAGTTGTTGGGGTTCATCTCATACTTCTGAAGGTTTGAGGGTGCTGCCTGTTCCATACTCCCCCTACTCCTAGCCTTTTAGGGGTACAAACAATAGTAATTGGGGCCTAGTGTGGTTGTGTACGTGTGATATACATACACTTTTTTGGGATCATATTTTCTATTCCGCTATTTAATCAAAAACCTTTGGGGATCAGTTAAATTGGGGGATAGTCTGTGTTGGTACGTGTGAGAGAGATCCACCTTTCCAAGTTGTTGGGGTTCATCTCATACTTCTGAAGGTTTGAGGGTGCTGCCTGTTCCATACTCCCCCTACTCCTAGCCTTTTAGGGGTACAAACAATAGTAATTGGGGCCTAGTGTGGTTGTGTACGTGTGATATACATACACTTTTTTGGGATCATATTTTCTATTCCGCTATTTAATCAAAAACCTTTGGGGATCAGTTAAATTGGGGGATAGTCTGTGTTGGTACGTGTGAGAGAGATCCACCTTTCCAAGTTGTTGGGGTTCATCTCATACTTCTGAAGGTTTGAGGGTGCTGCCTGTTCCATACTCCCCCTACTCCTAGCCTTTTAGGGGTACAAACAATAGTAATTGGGGCCTAGTGTGGTTGTGTACGTGTGATATACATACACTTTTTTGGGATCATATTTTCTATTCCGCTATTTAATCAAAAACCTTTGGGGATCAGTTAAATTGGGGGATAGTCTGTGTTGGTACGTGTGAGAGAGATCCACCTTTCCAAGTTGTTGGGGTTCATCTCATACTTCTGAAGGTTTGAGGGTGCTGCCTGTTCCATACTCCCCCTACTCCTAGCCTTTTAGGGGTACAAACAATAGTAATTGGGGCCTAGTGTGGTTGTGTACGTGTGATATACATACACTTTTTTGGGATCATATTTTCTATTCCGCTATTTAATCAAAAACCTTTGGGGATCAGTTAAATTGGGGGATAGTCTGTGTTGGTACGTGTGAGAGAGATCCACCTTTCCAAGTTGTTGAGGTTCATCTCATACTTCTGAAGGTTTGAGGGTGCTGCCTGTTCCATACTCCCCCTACTCCTAGCCTTTTAGGGGTACAAACAATAGTAATTGGGGCCTAGTGTGGTTGTGTACGTGTGATATACATACACTTTTTTGGGATCATATTTTCTATTCCGCTATTTAATCAAAAACCTTTGGGGATCAGTTAAATTGGGGGATAGTCTGTGTTGGTACGTGTGAGAGAGATCCACCTTTCCAAGTTGTTGGGGTTCATCTCATACTTCTGAAGGTTTGAGGGTGCTGCCTGTTCCATACTCCCCCTACTCCTAGCCTTTTAGGGGTACAAACAATAGTAATTGGGGCCTAGTGTGGTTGTGTACGTGTGATATACATACACTTTTTTGGGATCATATTTTCTATTCCGCTATTTAATCAAAAACCTTTGGGGATCAGTTAAATTGGGGGATAGTCTGTGTTGGTACGTGTGAGAGAGATCCACCTTTCCAAGTTGTTGGGGTTCATCTCATACTTCTGAAGGTTTGAGGGTGCTGCCTGTTCCATACTCCCCCTACTCCTAGCCTTTTAGGGGTACAAACAATAGTAATTGGGGCCTAGTGTGGTTGTGTACGTGTGATATACATACACTTTTTTGGGATCATATTTTCTATTCCGCTATTTAATCAAAAACCTTTGGGGATCAGTTAAATTGGGGGATAGTCTGTGTTGGTACGTGTGAGAGAGATCCACCTTTCCAAGTTGTTGGGGTTCATCTCATACTTCTGAAGGTTTGAGGGTGCTGCCTGTTCCATACTCCCCCTACTCCTAGCCTTTTAGGGGTACAAACAATAGTAATTGGGGCCTAGTGTGGTTGTGTACGTGTGATATACATACACTTTTTTGGGATCATATTTTCTATTCCGCTATTTAATCAAAAACCTTTGGGGATCAGTTAAATTGGGGGATAGTCTGTGTTGGTACGTGTGAGAGAGATCCACCTTTCCAAGTTGTTGAGGTTCATCTCATACTTCTGAAGGTTTGAGGGTGCTGCCTGTTCCATACTCCCCCTACTCCTAGCCTTTTAGGGGTACAAACAATAGTAATTGGGGCCTAGTGTGGTTGTGTACGTGTGATATACATACACTTTTTTGGGATCATATTTTCTATTCCGCTATTTAATCAAAAACCTTTGGGGATCAGTTAAATTGGGGGATAGTCTGTGTTGGTACGTGTGAGAGAGATCCACCTTTCCAAGTTGTTGGGGTTCATCTCATACTTCTGAAGGTTTGAGGGTGCTGCCTGTTCCATACTCCCCCTACTCCTAGCCTTTTAGGGGTACAAACAATAGTAATTGGGGCCTAGTGTGGTTGTGTACGTGTGATATACATACACTTTTTTGGGATCATATTTTCTATTCCGCTATTTAATCAAAAACCTTTGGGGATCAGTTAAATTGGGGGATAGTCTGTGTTGGTACGTGTGAGAGAGATCCACCTTTCCAAGTTGTTGAGGTTCATCTCATACTTCTGAAGGTTTGAGGGTGCTGCCTGTTCCATACTCCCCCTACTCCTAGCCTTTTAGGGGTACAAACAATAGTAATTGGGGCCTAGTGTGGTTGTGTACGTGTGATATACATACACTTTTTTGGGATCATATTTTCTATTCCGCTATTTAATCAAAAACCTTTGGGGATCAGTTAAATTGGGGGATAGTCTGTGTTGGTACGTGTGAGAGAGATCCACCTTTCCAAGTTGTTGGGGTTCATCTCATACTTCTGAAGGTTTGAGGGTGCTGCCTGTTCCATACTCCCCCTACTCCTAGCCTTTTAGGGGTACAAACAATAGTAATTGGGGCCTAGTGTGGTTGTGTACGTGTGATATACATACACTTTTTTGGGATCATATTTTCTATTCCACTATTTAATCAAAAACCTTTGGGGATCAGTTAAATTGGGGGATAGTCTGTGTTGGTACGTGTGAGAGAGATCCACCTTTCCAAGTTGTTGGGGTTCATCTCATACTTCTGAAGGTTTGAGGGTGCTGCCTGTTCCATACTCCCCCTACTCCTAGCCTTTTAGGGGTACAAACAATAGTAATTGGGGCCTAGTGTGGTTGTGTACGTGCGAGATACATACACTTTTTTTGATCATATTTCCTATTCCGCTATTCAATAAAAACCTTTGAGGATCAATTGAATTGCGGGATAGTCTGTGTCGGTACGTGTGAGAGAGATCCACCTTTCCAAGTTGTTGGGGTTCATCTCATACTTCTGAAGGTTTGAGGGTGCTGCCTGTTCCATACTCCCCCTACTCCTCATCTAGCCTTTTAGGGGTACAAACAATAGTAATTGGGGCCTAGTGTGGTTGTGTACGTGCGAGATACATACACTTTTTTTGATCATATTTCCTATTCCGCTATTCAATAAAAACCTTTGAGGATCAATTGAATTGCGGGATAGTCTGTGTCGGTACGTGTGAGAGAGATCCACCTTTCCAAGTTGTTGGGGTTCATCTCATACTTCTGAAGGTTTGAGGGTGCTGCCTGTTCCATACTCCCCCTACTCCTCATCTAGCCTTTTAGGGGTACAAACAATAGTAATTGGGGCCTAGTGTGGTTGTGTACGTGTGATATACATACACTTTTTTTGGATCATATTTTCTATTCCGCTATTCAATAAAAACCTTTCTAGGGCAAGATCTTAAATTACAGAAATATGAGGAGACCGTCAAATAAGGGCCGTGGCCTGGGTCGTGGTGCTGCTGGTAGAGCTCCTGTTGCAAGGAGAGGACATGGTCGATCTGTGCCAGCTACACGCACAAGTGAAACACCTTCCTCAAGTGTGAGTAGGCGACAGAACCTGCATCAGTATTTGGTAGGGCATCAAACGCCCCTAGAAGTGATGAGGCCAGAACAAGTTGAGGCGATAGTAGATTGGTTTGCTGCTGACAGTGCCTCCAGTTCCTTCACATTGTCTCCCACCCAGTCTACTGCAGAAAGGTCAGAGTTGGCACCTGCAGCCAATGTCCAACCGTCTTTCACCTCACCCCCTTGCAAATCAGGCCAGCAGTCTGAGCCCCAAGCCATACAGCAGTCTCTTATTCTTTTTGAGGACTCTGTCAGCAGGGTTTCCCAGGGCCATCCACCTAGCCCTGCCCCAGAAGTGGAAGAGATTGAGTGCAGCGATGCCCAACCACTTATTTCTCAAGATGAGTACATGCAAGGATCATCGCAGCACGTCTCCGATGATGACGAAACGCAGGTGCCAACTGCTGCGGCGTTCAGCATTGTGGAGACCGACAAGGAGGGCAGGGGTGAAGACTGGGTGGAAGATGATGTGGAGGACGATGAGGTCCTCGACCCCACATGGAATGAACGTCATGCAGGTGAACTGAGTAGTTTGGAGGAAGAGGCGGTGGTCGCACAGAGCCACCAGCACAGCAGAAGAGGGAGCAGGGTGCAGAAGCGGAGCGGCCGTGCCCTAGACACTACGCCCGCTACTGCCCAACGCAGCAAGGGAACGAGCGCACCAAAGTCAGCTCAAAGGAGTTCTCTAGCGTGGAAGTTCTTTAGAAAATGTGCTGATGACAGGACACGAGTGGTTTGCACCCTGTGCAATCAGAGCTTGAAGCGAGGCATGAACCTTCTCAACCTGAGCACAACCTGCATGATCAGGCATCTAAGTGCAAAGCACGAGCTGCAGTGGAGTACACACCTTCAAAACCAAGAAACGTCTCTGGCTCATCCTGCTTCCTCTTCTGCTGCAGTCTCGGCCGCTCCAGCCACATCTGTAGTGATACCGGCACCTGCCACCCCGCAAACAGACGATCTGTCAGCAACACCACCACCTGGGTCACCAACAACCATCTCCACAATGTCCCGTGGAAGCGTTCAGCTTTCCATCTCCCAAACACTTGAGAGGAAGAGGAAGTACCCCCCTACCCACCCGCGATCCCTGGCCCTGAATGCCAGCATTTCAAAATTATTGGCCTTTGAAATGCTGTCATTCCGTCTGGTGGAGACGCACAGTTTTAAAAACCTTATGTCGGTGGCTGTCCCACAGTACGTCGTGCCCAGCCGCCACTACTTTTCCAGGCAAGCCATCCCTTCCCTGCACAACCAAGTGGGGGAAAAAATCAGGTGTGCACTGCGCAACGCCATCTGTGCCAAGGTCCACCTAACTACGGATACGTGGACCAGTAAGCACGGTCAGGGGCGTTATATCTCCCTAACGGCACACTGGGTAAATGCAGTGGCGGATGGGCCTGAGGCGGATAGCAATTTGGCGCATGTCCTTCCACCACCGAGGATTGCAGGGCGCTTCAGTTTGCCTCCTGTTCCTAACTCCTCCTACTCCGCTTCCTCATCCTCTACCGCCTCCTCATCCGGACAGCGTAACACCTTCACCACCAACTTCAGCACGGCCAGGGGTAAACGACAGCAGGCAGTTTTACAACTTGCCTGTTTGGGGGACAAACCACACACCGCGCAGGAGTTGTGGAGGAGCATGGAACAGCAGACAAATGAGTGGTTGCTGCCAGCGAGCCTCAAGCCCGGCCTGGTGGTGTGCGATAACGGGCGAAATCTCATAGCAGCTCTGGGCCTAGCCGGTTTGACGCACATCCCTTGCCTGGCGCATGTGCTGAATTTGGTGGTGCAGAGGTTCCTTAAAAACTACCCCGATATGTCAGAGCTGCTGCAGAAAGTGCGGGCCGTTTGTGCGCACTTTCGGCGTTCTCACCCTGCTGCTGCTCGCCTGGCAGCGCTGCAGCGTAACTTCGGCCTTCCCGCTCACCGCCTCATATGTGACGTGCCCACAAGGTGGAACTCCACCTTGCACATGCTGGAAAGACTGTGCGAGCAGCAGCAGGCCATAGTGGAGTTTCAGCTGCAGCACGCACGCGTGAGTCGCTCTGCGGAACAGCACCACTTCACCACCAATAACTGGGCCTCCATGCGAGACCTGTGTGCCTTGTTGCGCTGTTTTGAGTACTCCACCAACATGGCCAGTGGCAATGACGCCGTTCTCAGCTTAACTATCCCACTTCTATGCCTCCTTGAAAAAACAATTCGGGCGATGATGGAAGAGGATGTGGCACAGGATGAGGAGGAGGAGGAGGATGAAGAGGTAACATTTCCAAGGCTTTCAGGGCAGTCATTCGCAAGGGGCTCCGAGGGTGGGTTCCTGCACACGCAAACGCCAGGGACGCAATTGTCCAGCAGGGGCACAGTTCTGGAGGATGAGGAGGATGAGGAGGAGGAGGAGCTGGAGGAGGAGATGGAACCATGTTCACAGCAGGGTGGCACCCAGGCCAGCTCATGGCCATCACTGGTGCGTGGCTGGGGGGATACAGAGGACACGGACCATACACCTCCCACAGAGGACAGCCTTTCGTTGCCTCTGGGCAGCCTGGCACACATGAGCGATTACATGCTGCAGTGTCTCCACAACGACCGCCGAGTTGCCCACATTCTAACTTGTGCTGATTACTGGGTGGCCACGCTGCTGGATCCCCGTTACAAGGACAACGTACCGTCCTTAATTCACTCACTGGAGCGCGATCGCAAGATGCGCGAGTACAAGCGCACGCTGGTAGACGCCATGCTGCTGGCATTCCCATCTGACAGCGGGGCCACAGTGGAAGCACAAGGCAGAGGAGGAGGAGGAGGAGGTCGCCAACGCAACCAGGGCACCGCCAGCACCTCAGAAGGCAGGGTTAGCATGGCCGAAATGTGGAAAAGCTTTGTCAGCACGCCACAACAAACAGCAGCACCAGCAGCTCAGATGGAACGTCTTAGCAGGAGGCAGCATTTTACCAACATGGTGGAGCAGTATGTGTGCACACGCCTACATGTAGTGAATGACGGGTCTGCCCCCTTCAACTTCTGGGTCTCCAAATTGGGCACATGGCCTGAGCTTGCCCTTTACGCCTTGGAGGTGCTGGCGTGCCCTGCAGCCAGTGTATTATCTGAACGGGTATTTAGCACGGCTGGGGGCGTTATAACAGACAAGCGCAGCCGCCTGTCCAGAGACAATGTGGACAAGCTCACGTTCATTAAAATGAACCAGGCATGGATCCCACGGGACTTTTCCGTACCTTATGCAGAATAGCAATGGATACCGACCTTACCCACCCATTGTTCCATTTTTGCTCTTTCTCACTCTTTTGGGGTGTACCCTCATTTAAAATTTGTGAAAAGAAGCAGTGTTGGCTACCTCGTCCT
Source organism: Pelophylax lessonae (assembly GCF_965119305.1). NCBI lineage: Eukaryota > Metazoa > Chordata > Amphibia > Anura > Ranidae > Pelophylax > Pelophylax lessonae. Next base: position 5,797 of record NW_028119005.1, on the reverse strand, counting down.
CCTCCTCAGGGCCAGATTAATGTAGGGGCTATTGGAGCTGCAGCTCCAGGCCCCTACCTTTTATATAGGCCCCGGGTTGGCCATATTCACTGTTACCGCTCTTCTGTCACTTGTAAACACAGAAGTCTGGCTTCTATGCTCGCTTCCCCAGGCAGCACCCTCAGAACCTCCCCACACAGCGTGAAGGCCGGACAAGGAGGGACAGTTGGCGATGCATGGATGTGTTTATGGGCTTCAGAGACAGCATCCCATGTTGAATTAGGCATGCATGGCTGCACCCTTCCTCCTCTGGGTGCATGGCAAGGCACGGCCCTAAGGCCCTTCAAAATCCTCAGCACCAAGCCCATGATGCTGTTAATCCGGCCCTGGTCCTCCTCCACCGCCGCTTCCACCTACACCGCCCATAGGTGTGCGCAGCCTATTGCATTAAGGTGTGCACCCCAAAGTTGAAATACACATGCATGTGTTTGCCAGCAGGGAGAGTAATGTATCGGGGCCATGTACCTGTAGGCAAGGAGAAATAGAGCAGAGCAGGTCCCAGGGAGATCTTTCCCATCTCCTCACTGGCAATGCTATGTGCCCTAGGTGATTAGGGTGTGCCCAGGCACACCCAGCACACCCTGTGCGCACGCCTATGTCACCGCCACATCCACCACCACCTCAACCTCCCTCCTACTCCATATGGGCCTCGTCCTTCAGAGATGAAGAAGAACATTGTTTTATTTTTCTGTTTTTTTTTGTTGTTTTAAGTTATTTCCCTATCCACATTTGTTTGCAGAGCACTTGCCATGCTCTTAATTACGTTTTGCTGCCATTTGCAGCACTCTAGCCCTTTCCTTTGGTGTTTTAGAGCCATTTTAGTGCCTTAAAGTTCGGGTCCCCATTGACTTCAATGGGGTTCGGTGTCCGGGAAAAGTTCGGTAAAAGTCCGGGACACGGACCCGGACTTTTTTTTAAAGTTCGGCCGAACCCGTCGAACACGGACATCTAGGTGTCCGCTCAACCCTATTTGTAAGAGAACCAACCAAACCCTCCAAACTTTCTACACGCTTCCAAAATTATCTCAATATGGTGAAACAAACCTGAACTTTTTTCAGGATATTTTTCACACAATACACTCGAGTAGATACAGAAGGCCTGCAGTCAATTATTAAATGACTTGGGTACCGGCCTTCTCCTATCCTCCTCGCTTTTATCCTTATCACTCCTTAAGAATTCTTTAATTTATGGTAATAGTGACAATAAATCTAACCATTCTCCTTTCCATATTTTTTCTTTTGTGACTCCTGATAAATGGAGGAGAAGAAGACATGGCATACACTCCTTTGCAGAGAACTCCCCACTCACATCCATGTCATTATCTGCAGGAAAACTCTGCTCTTTTGTTAACACACTTGATCTTTCACCTTTTACCTCATGGTCTTGAGCCATCCAAACTGACGAAATGCCTGGGTTACCTTTAATATTCTGTTCTTGTGTTAAACTCTCCAAAGTTGATGATATCCTGTATAAAGACAAGACTAAAGTATTCGAATCATTGGATGAACACTCACCAGTTAATTAGCTTCTTCTGCCATGCTCATATGTCTTTCGCTCATATGTCTTTCCCTCATTAACTGCTCAGCCTCTCCTAGCCTTACACTAAATTCCTGTAAGTCTTCATACCGGCAGCAGTCAAAGCTCTCACTGCTTCTGACTGCCCCGCTAGCAATAGGGCTCTGCTCTCCTGCTGCACCTCTTCTATCTCCTCTGGCTTCTTTCCTCCTTGCCCCGCCTTTAGGCGTGCTTACCCGGCTCACGCTGGCTGCTGACACAGCCCTCTCATCTTCTAACCCAGCCGGCGCTGGGCTGAAGCGCTGAGTGGCTTTTCTCCTTCTCCTGGTTTGACCTCGTCGTTCTTCGGCTCCTCCTCCTGAATCTTGACGTGGCGAGAATGACAGCATTGCTCCACTCCTCCTTCTTGTCACAGCCTTATCCTCCTCTGCACTCGGGGACCTCGCTCTTCTTGTTACCGCATTAGAACTGACTGTTTCCAATTCGACTTCACCTGACGCTCCAGAAGGTAAAGCTAGGCACCTCCGAATCCATTCCTCACCCCCGGTGGGAATTTTTAAAATTAATCTGTTGCTTTGATAGAGCTCCGCCACTGATAATCTCCTGAGGTGACTGGCAACCCGCGCCCGCGGAGCCCCCATTTTTATAGGGGTTAGCCCACTTCCAGAACTTTCTTACTCCACAACCAATCAGGTTTAGAGGTACCTCACCACTGACCCCTTTCAAGGCTCCTCCCATGCCTGAGTAGCAACAGTGGGGAAACTTGAAACTGTCCAAAGCTGCCGCCCTCCCATGAGGAAAAAGGGGGAAAGGGGGGTTCTTGAAACCCCTTCCCCCCTTTTCCCATGTATTCTATAAGGTTGTGAGCTGCACTCTGGATAGAAGAAGGCCTGTGGACATGATGTATTTGATTTTTGCTAAAGCATACAGTACTCCAAAAACGCTTTTTTTTTTTTTTACAAATTAACAAATTGAGGTCAGTTGGCATTGACAATACCATATTTACTTGGATAGCTAAATTGGTTACAAGAGCGTGTCCAGAGGGTGGTAATAGATGGCATATGTTAGGAATGGTCTAGCGTTGTGAGCAGAGTACTCCAAGGCTCTGTCCTGGGACCAGTTCTTTTCATCTTGTTCATAAATGATTTTGAGATTGGAATAAATAGTTCAATCTCATTGTTTGCTGACGATAATAAGCTAAGCAGGATAATAACCTCATCACAGGATATAGCAACTTTACAGAAATACTTTAATAAATTAAAGGGGTGGGCTACCACATGGCAAATTAGTTTTAATATTGAAAAATGTAAAGTAATGCACTATGGGGTTAAAAAAATGAATACAAGATACTCAGTTGGCTGAGAACCTTTGAGGGAATCAAGGATGGGACAAGATCTGGGGGTCCTGGTGTACCACAGGCTCGGCAATAGTATGCAATGCCAAGTTGGAGCAAGTAAAGCTAGCAGACTATTGGCTTGCATTAAAATAGTATCTACTCAAGAGATACAACTACATTTCTACCACTTTACAATACTCTGATTCAGCCACATATTGAGTATGCAGTCCAGTTCTGGTCAGCAGTCCACAGAAAGGATGGGATGGGGCTGGAGCTGGAGAGAGTCCAGAGGTGGGCAACAAAGCTAATAAGGTGACTGGAGGACCAAAGTTATGATTAATGACTTTAAACATGAAAATTATTAACTCTGGAGAAGAGCTGCTTAAAGGGAGAATATGATAGCAATAATCAAATGTCTAAAAGGTGTTTATAACAGGGGGTAACTTATTCAGTCTCAGATCTCTTAAGAAGACACATGGCCACTCAATGAAATTGGATAAGAAGCAGTTTAACCCTAAACTTTGCAAGGGGTTCTTTACTGTTAGAGCGATAAGGATGTGGAACTTCCTCCCACAGTTGGTGGTATCAGCAGGGAGTGTGGATAATTTCAAAAACATTTAGATGGGCATCTCAGAGAATGCAATATAGACCAACTATGAAACTAAGAGGGGGGAGGTGTTCTTCAGTCTTGTCCTCAGGTGACAAGACTGCTACTTTATACTGTAGATACAGTACAATGTAATCCGAGTAGAGGAAGTCTTACTGGAAGGATTGCCAGGGGAAAAGGGGAAAACAAAAATGAAAAAAAAAATACCACATCTACCCCATCCACCATATCTAAGCTGATAAGCTGTGACATATTACATATTTATTCCTGGGCTTAGATATGCTTTATTTTTAAGTTAAGGTCAAAGTTGGATAAGGGGTTAGGGATTTGGGAAACTTTGTAATATAAGGATATGCAAATTAGTCATGTCGGTATTATCAGGGTAACCAATGCATGTTGATGTTAAAATTGGTATGTATATCTAAGAATCAGAAAGTTCACAGGGAATGGGGCTTTTAACGATGGTCTCCTGATATGTACAATATCATCAAATATACACAGCTTATTCATATAAAAGAAGGCTTTTATTACAAAAAAATGCTTTAAAATTACATATCATCCTATGGGCAACAACAAGCCCACATATATAAAATCAGAAATAAAGGTAACAGTCAGAATTTGCATAGAGCTTGCCTACATGTTTCTAGCTTCTTCAGGGCTTTAGTCTCCTCATATGAATGGGTGTACCAGGTATTCATAATCAAATAAGAAAAATAAGTACATGTATCATTACATACATATAAACATATGAAAACGTACCTTGTCCCATGACATGAAGAGGAAACACACATACAAAAAAAAGGGGGGGGGGTAGATTCCACCCCCCCCCTTTTCTTTTTTTTTGTCATGGGACAGGGTAAGTTTTTATATGTTTATTTGTATATAATGACACATGTACTTATTGTACTTATTTGATTATGAATACCAGGTACACCCTGAAGAAGCAGATTGTACCACAGAACATGTAAGCAAGCGATACATGTCAAATCTGACTGTTACCTTTATATCTGATTTTAAATAGGAGGGCTTGTTGTTGGCCATGGGATGATATGTCCTTTTAAAGCATTTTTTGTATTCAAAACCTTCCTATTAATGAATAAGCTGTCTATATTTGATGATATTGTGCATATCAGGAGACCATCGTTAAACGCCCACTTCCTGTGCATTTTATAGTTTTACTTCCGGGTTGATGATCTCTTGATATAAGGGTTTTTTAGCCTCTTGGTGATGCTCCTTCTTTATACCAAGTCATTCACATTTCCAATATCTAAGAATCACTGACCTCTTTTCATAAAAGGGGTTAAGTCAGGGTAATATGAAATATTATCTTTATTATTTTGCATTTTTCTTTTAAGTCAGAAGAGCTCCTTTTTAACTGTTTCCCACTTACCTCCTATTGTCAAAAGCCTCATGTGAGTGAGTTAGATGAGTCTCTCGTCTCCCCAATCATTTACTAGCACATTATTGGCTAATTGGATTAAACACATATTCACCTTGTAACGGATCAACCGGCACCCCGACCGGGTACCTCTGTTTACGGATGCTCCTAGTGCTTCCCAAGGACTCAAAGCACTCCTCCAGACACCATAACTGCCTCAGACCCCACGAACCGCCACAGCTTGGTTAGGGTCTCGCCGTCTTCCACCCACACTGGACCTATGACAATGCTCCAGGTTCCCGTGGGTGAACCTCTCTTTCCCCAGAGAGCACAGCAGGAACAAGGTCTTACACAAGCTCTTACAAAAGCTTAGTGATTATCCAAGGGAGTATGAAGAACATAGAAATCCCTTGTAGCCGATTTCCTCAATGAGAGACAGAACTCTGGATTGAGGGTGAAGTATAACTCTTTATTGAGCAAGGAACAGACTTTTATACAGTTTCCACCCACAAGGTTACCACCCAGGTGGACCTTGTGGAGAAGTGGACATGACATTCACAATCCAATAGAAACAGGGTTTTACACTCAGTCATTCCCATACATTGTACACAATCCCTCCCCTCTGGCTGATTACAGTATCATATGCAGATGAAAGTGTATACAGGAACTAAACTAATTATCTAGCCATCTGGACAGAACAATGTTAGGTCATTACCATTTAACAATGGGACAGACACAATCCACATTCCATTTCCATACAAAAACAATAGGGAAGCCTGTCAATGACAGTCTGTGTGTCTCTCTCACAGACAAGCCCACAGAATACACATTATCTAGGAGGCAGACTTCATGGCAATGGTCTATGACAGTCTAAGTCTTCCAGTGTGAAGTGGGAAATAATCTTCATATTTCTATATGAAGA
>NW_028119006.1:0-15291 GCF_965119305.1 Pelophylax lessonae | reverse complement strand
AAATACACTTATTGTGATATTTTTAGTAAAAAAAAATGTAGCCTAATACAACTTGACCTTAAATAAGCAAAGAAATTAGTTTATTATTATTTTTTATTATTATTGGCAATGTTATATAGCAGAAAGTGATTTTTTTTCCCCAAATTTTTGCTTTTATTGTTGTCTAAGTCCCCGTGGGGGGGGGGGGGGGTCTTTCCCATTCTATTCCTGTTTGGGAGACATTCTCACTGAGCCAGAAATTGATGAAAAATATCTGCTTAGGATGTGCCCTTCTTAGGGGGATGTCCCCTTGCTTAGTGTCCTGATAAAATATCCAGGGCAGGACTGGTAAAGAAAGTGATGGTAAATATCCTCATCAATCATTTGGGCATTAAAAAGTGAGGTTCAAGCGTAACTGCCTGTGGTGGGAGCTGAAGAGGCTCAAAGCACAGGTGGTCCTCTTACAGGAGACCCACTTTACCCCTCGATCTCTCCCGAAGCTCCCCACCTACCTGTTCACTCAGTGGTTTCATGGTCTCTCCCCAATCAGTAAATCTCGGGGTGTGGCTATTGCTATCCACAGAGCGTGTCCCTTTCAGCCTATAGATCACTTGGTGGACCCCCACGACCGCTACGTGTTCCTGAAGGGCACGATCATGGGTAAAATGTACACGTTTGCTTCTGTTTATGCCCCTAACACAGGTCAGCTTACTTTTATTGACGCGACACTTGAGCGCCTGGCTTCGTTCGGGGAGGGCTCCCTGGTCGTTGGCGGCGATTTCAATGTCTGCTCAGATCCCCTCCTGGATACCTCTCATGGTCGCTCCTCCCACTCATTCTCCTTCCTAAAACACTACCGCAAGACTCTTCAGTCCCATCTCCTTGTAGACTCCTGGCGCATACTACATCCCCAGGAAAAAGACTTTAGTTATTTCTCTCCTCTACATGAGGTGTATATAAGGATTAATGTCATTTACATTGATCATCCAATCCTGGAGTTTCTCCTGCGGTCGTCCGTTGGTAATATCACAATTTCGGATCATGCTCCAGTCGTGATGGAGCTTACCCTGCCCTCTGGCTCCTCTAGGTCCTGGACCTGGAGACTGAACAAAAACTTGTTGGATGATTCGCAGGTGGTCTCCAGGGTCTCGGAGGTATTGCGGTGTCACTTCGCGGAGAATGCATCTGAGGACCTGAGTGGGGGACTGATATGGGAAGCGCATAAAGCGGTGGTGCGAGGAGAGCTCATTTCCCTGGGGGCTAAGCTTAAAAGGGAGCGTCAAGCCCTTCCGGCGGCTCGGTTTTTAAGCCCTCGGAGATCGCTGACCAGTTTCGCAATTATTATGCGGTCCTTTATGACCTATCCGGTTCCACCACGGCGGACTCCCAAACTGCTTAGTTGACGGCCATCAGAGACTACCTCTCTGACCATGTCTTCCCCTCCTTGTCCACAGACCAGCGCTCTGACCTAGACGCTCCCATTACGCTGGACGAACTGGAACGCACTATACTCTCCCTGCCTAATGGCAAAAGCCCTGGCCCTGACGGCTACACAAAGACCTATTACAAAACGTTCCTTCCTCTTCTACAAAAACCCATGTGTGACTATTTCAACTCGCTGGCCGCAGACGGGGAGATACCCTCGGAAGCCTTAATGGCTCATATCACGGTGATTCCGAAGGCCAACAAAGATCCCACAGCTCCACAAATATACCGTCCCATTTCATTGCTTAATGTGGATATCAAACTTCTGGCAAACCGCCTGAAACACCTTATGCCCCAGGTTATCTATCTAGATCAGACTGGTTTCATTCCCGGCAGGGAGGCTCGAGATAATGCCATTCGGGCGATACAGTTAATCTATTGGGCTACTATCCATCCCGACTCACCGCCTTACCCGATCCTGTCGACCGACGCCGAAAAGGCGTTTGATCGGGTGGATTGGACTTATTTGCGGAGTGTTTTGGAGTCGCTGGGACTGGGTCCACACATGTTGACCTGGATCATGGCACTGTACAGAGACCCTAGTGCTAGAGTCCGTGTTAATGGGTGTCTTTCCACCGGGTTCCGGATCCGCAACGGTACCAGACAGGGATGCCCTCTTTCGCCCCTTCTTTTCGCCCTGGTCCTGGAGCCCTTTCTGGCTAAGGTCAGGGCGAATTGTGATATCAGAGGCGTGCGATTCGGAACGATGGAACATAAGCTCTCGGTTTATGCTGATGACATCCTGTTCCATCTTACCGACCCCCCCCCCCCCCCTGCTTTCTTTACTGGTTCTGATGCGAGAGCTTGAGTGATTTAGCCATGTCTCCAATTTTAAGATCAATCTTGGCAAATCCGAGATTCTCCCCGTCTGTGTGCCCGCGCCCTTGTCTGGATCCCTGCAGGCTGGCCTCCCTTTCAAGTGGACTGAGTCCTCCCTGACGTACCTCGGCATACAGCTTACGGCCTCTTTTGATGCACTTTATGTGGCCAACTACCCCCGCCTCTTAGCAGACATCAAACAGGACCTCCTGCATTGGACCAAGATGGCCTTTACTTGGTTGGGGAGGGTTAACATTATTAAGATGAATGTTCTCCCCAGGGTGCTGTTCTACCTCCACATGCTGCCTATCCCTTTGACTCGTAGTTTCTTCCGCCTTTTGGATGGCCTGATTACGGGCTTTGTCTGGAATGGTAAATGCCCCCGCATTGCCCTGGCTACCCTGAAGCGCCCTAAGCACTTGGGAGGCCTCGGCCTTCCAGACGTTCAGCGCTATTATCGCGCTATTGTCCTTGAACGCATCCTCAACTGGAGCTTCCATACCCACTCTAAACTCTGGGTCCCTCTCGAAAAGTTTATGGCGGGCAGGAATCTCTCTCCTATGCATCTTGGCTTTCTCGGGAATACCAGGGGCTGTCAGACAATGTCTCTCCCCTCACGGTCCACCCGTTGACAGTATGGGACCGTGTGAACAAGCTCCTGGATCTGGCACCCCCTGTGTCCCCATTGCCCCCTCTGGGGGGCTACCTTTTGTTCCCCCCTGGGGAACAGATGGCCTTTTTTGACCCATGGGTGGACGATGGCAACGCCAGTTGCAGGAAACTGATGGAGCGCGGTAAGATCCTGCCACACGACATCTTGAAGGCACGTTACGGTGGTCCCCTATGAATTTTTGGAAGTATAGGCAGCTCCACCACTTCTTTGCCGTTCATGGACCGGAAATCCGCCCCCAGGCCTCACTTAAACCCTTTGAACCTTTGTTTATCCAGGACGATCCCATCCCTCATATGGTCTCTGAGTTGTACCAATTACTAGGTGCTGCATCCTCCGCTTCTGCGCCCATATGTACTCGGCTGTGGGAGCAGGACCTGGGAATACAGCTTACTGATGCCCAGCTTTCTTGTCTCTACCAATTGACTCACTCGAGCTCAGCAGACTCTAAGATGCAAGAAACAAATTACAGGCTCCTGACGCGCTGTTACCGGGTACCAGCGGACTTGGCCCGCATCTATCCCTCGGCCTCCTGTGCATGTTGGCGGAACTGTGGAGGTGTCGATACCCTGCTTCATCTGTGGTGGGAGTGTCCGATGATCGCCCCCTTCCGGGACAGGTCAAAACTATCCTGGACCTGGACGTGCCTTTTAACCCCCCTCCATTTCCTCCTGCACGTGCCCTGCATGCCGCTCAGCCGCTGTAGACGTAGCTTGCTACCCCATCTCTTTAACGCTGCGAGGAGATTGATCCCGATTTTTTGGAAGCGGCCGCAGGTTCCGGGTAGGACGGAGTGGCGGCGGATGGTGAACACTATCAGAGATGCAGAGGACTGGGTCGCTAGATGTCGAGGGACAAGGGAGCGCAATGACGAGAGATGGAGACCGTGGACCGATCACTCGGGTGACTCGGCTGTGGTTTCCTCAAGCCTTGATCATGCCCTGCTAGTGCTGGCCGATCCGTCCCTAGCAGCCCTTCCCCGGCCCGGCCCTTAAACCCCTTTCCGTAGGATGTTCTTGCTTTTCAGGTGGAGAAGAGGACCACGTGGGGGCGAGGCGCTGGCGGTGCTCCAGATTCCGGCAGGTACGATCTTCTTCCCCCCTTCTTTTTTCTCCTTCCCTAGATCTCCCTCTTCCCTCTCTCTCTCCCTATCTTCTTCGTCTTGTTTCCTCCCCTTGGTATCCCTATCTCTGAACTCTTCTATTTGTTCTTTCTCCCTACTTGCTGCCCAATCTACCTCGCGTGGGTGTTTTGGGTGGTCTGCCGGCTCTAGTCAAGTTGTTTCTCCCTTTCCTTAGGCCCCTCCGATCCTGGAGCCGGCCTAAGGGTGGTGCGGCTCTTCCGTGTGGTCCCCCTTTGTTACTGGGTACCCCCACTACCCGTTTGTGGTGGTGGGGGGTGCAAGGGGGGGGCGCCGGTTGGGGGCGCCAAACTGGGGGTGGTCTGATGGAGGCTATTGCCCCCCTCCCCCCTGCAGTGTGCCCCAGCCTAGGGCTCCCCCGGGCTGTGTTTCACATCCCCTGGGACTTACGGCGTCCGAAGTTTACTGTGGCGCGTAGCACCCGGCAGGCCGCCCTTTACTTTCATTGAATGCTGGTTTTTGCACTATATTGTGTTGATAATTGCTCCTCCTTTTTCACTGTGTTATGTTCCACGATGCACTTTTATGCCCTCCTGGGGTGTGGCACTATTTGGCCAACATCCCTCGCCTCCACTTTTGTTTGTCGTTATCGTCTCATTCTTCTCTGTACTCATGTTAAAATAAATAAAGATTCATTAAAAAAAAAGTGAGGTTCAGATATATAAACTCAAGAATAAACCCATTTTTTTTTTTTTTTTGCTCTACAGAAATGAAGCACCTGGTTTGGATAGTCAGCCAGTTGAAGTTGTCTCAATGGAACCTCAAAGTAAAATTAGACGTTCCAACAGGATCCAGAGTAAGTAGTGTGTGTGTGTGTGTGTGTGTGTGTGTGTGTGCAGAACACAAGGAGGGGGGAGGGGGGGGAGCGGAAGGGGGTGGTTGCCCTGGGCAGTAAAAGCTATTAGAGGGAGGGGGATGCAGTGCAGTGTACTTCTAAAGAGTGGCTGGACAACTGTGTATGATTGATCCAGCCACTAGTTGCTGTACCTCTTGCAACGATATGCCGAGTGCGCTCATGCACCCTGCACAAGCCTTAGAGCAGACCAGCCTTTCATTGCAGATCACAGCCAGATGGAGACGCTGCGCTGACACAACCCCCCCACAGACAGGAGAGGAGACAGAGCTGCTCCACCCTTCTCTCCCCTCTCTCTCTCTCTCTCTCTCTCTCTCTCTCTCTCTCTCTCTCTCCCTCTCTCTCTCTCCCCTCTCTCTCTCTCCCCTCTCTCTCTCTCCTCTCTCTCTCCCCTCTCTCTCTCTCCCCTCTCTCTCTCTCCCCTCTCTCTCTCTCCCCTCTCTCTCTCTCTCTCTCCCCTCTCTCTCTCTCTCTCTCTCTCTCTCTCTCTCTCTCTCTCTCTCTCCCCTTTCTCTGTCTCCCCTAGGCAGGAAAGATTGAGATAAAAAAAAAAAGAGATCACGTCAGTATTTACAACCGCCAGGCTGGACGTGACCTAATGTCTCGGCCGGGCCTCCAAGAGCCATAGAGACTGCCGGGGACCATCTGGTCCTCGGTATTCTCTATGGTGAACTTCTGCTTCCAGCGGATTCCTTCTCTGGCTCCCCCGATCGCACAAGCAAGCCAGTAGAAGCCTGTAAGAACGCTGAACTGGGGGGTGGGGCACAGTTTTCCATCTTCACCCTGGGCACCATATGACCTTGTTCCAGCACTGTGTGTGTAGTCAGGATCCGAGGGGTAAGTGATTCAATCATCCATTCTAAAATCTGCTTTAGTTGGCAAAACAGAAAATAATGGCAGGCTGTCTTTATGGCAGCTCAAACCACCACAAGGAACTCCCCATCAATACCACACAGTATTTTAGGGTTAACTTTCAGTGTTCTAGGTACAGTAGAAGCAATAACTAAATTATATTTTACAGGCCAGCTCACCCAGCAGGATCAAGTCAGATTAAGGAGGCTTCCTTCCAGAAGATGGGGTAGGTGGTTCAATCATCCATTCTAAAATCTGCTTTAGTTAGCGAAACCTAAAATAATGGCAGGCTGTCTTTATGGCAGCTCAAACCACCACAAGGAACTCCCCATCAATACCACACAGTATTTTAGGGTTAACTTTCAGTGTTCTAGGTACAGTAGATGCAATAACTAAATTCTATTTTACAGGCCAGCTCACCCAGCAGGATCAAGTCAGATTAAGGAGGCTTCCATCCAGAAGATGGGGTAGGTGATTCAATCATCCATTCTAAAATCTGCTTTAGTTAGCAAAACCGAACATAGCGGCAGGCTGTCTTTATGGCAGCTCAAACCACCACAAGGAACTCCCCATCAATACCACACAGTATTTTAGGGTTAACTTTCAGTGTTCTAGGTACAGTAGATCCAATAACTAAATTCTATTTTACAGGTCAGCTCACCCAGCAGGATCAAGTCAGATTAAGGAGGCTTCCATCCAGAAGATGGGGTAGGTGATTCAATCATCCATTCTAAAATCTGCTTTAGTTAGCAAAACAGAAGATAGCGGCAGGCTGTCTTTATGGCAGCTCAAACCACCACAAGCAACTCCCCATCAATACCACACAGTATTTTAGGGTTAACTTTCAGTGTTCTAGGTACAGTATATCCAATAACTAAATTCTATTTTACAGGTCAGCTCACCCAGCAGGATCAAGTCAGATTAAGGAGGCTTCCATCCAGAATCCAGGTATCCTTACCACTGATAGCAAAACACTGAAAGGGAAGGAAGTACCTGCCCTCTCCTAAGCCTACACACACGCATGCACACGCACACACTTTGTAACAGGCCCGGACTGGGACAAAAAATAGGCCCGGTCGTTTTGGACTGAGCTGCCCAGGGGGGGTGGGGGTGGGGCGTGTGATGTTTGTCGGGATGGTTGATGACAGGATTTAATGTTCCAGGATGTGTGGATTCGATTACGGTACCTTTTTTAGTTTAATATGACAGACTGGGTCCAATTTAGATCAGAGCTGCCATATGATGCTGTTTTTTTTTTTGTCTTACTTTAAATCCTGTTTTGATGGTTGAGTCCTAAAAATAGTATAGAGCAGCACAAGATGAGGGTTACTCTAATCAAGGGGTAGAAAACCTTTTTGGGCACAGTGTGCCGAAAAATGTTTTCAAAGAAATTGGGAGTGCCAGATACATAAAAAAACAACTGTCAACTTCATATAAAGTAACTGCTGTAAACCGCTTCAATAATAGTAAGAAATCAAATGAGCTTTGCACCTTCACAAATCAGATCAGCCCCAATTCCTGCACCTTCACACATCAGATCACCCCAATTCCTGCACCATCACACCTCAGATCAGCCCCAATTCCTGCACCATCACACCTCAGATCAGCCCCAATTCCTGCACCATCACACCTCAGATCAGCCCCAATTCCTGCACCATCACACCTCAGATCAGCCCCAATTCCTGCACCATCACACCTCAGATCAGCCCCAATTCCTGCACCTTCACACCTCAGATCAGCCCCAATTCCTGCACCTTCACACCTCAGATCAGCCCCTGGTAGGCTGGCACTGGCAGCAACAATTTTATTCAAATCAGAATTTCTTCTGCAAATAGCCTGGCAGCAAATATTTTATTCAAATAAGGATTTCTTCTGCAAATAGGCGGGCACTGGCAGGCATAGTTCTAGTCTAGTACTATGCCTGGCATCCTTATTTGAATTAAATTGTTGCTGCCAGTGCCGGCCTATCTGCAAAAGAAATCCCTAAGTAGAAATCACTCCTCTCTCCAGTCCCCCACTTACCTTGGGTGTGCTGTGCGGTGTGGCTGCAGAGAGTCCCCGCTGGACATAGTACAGGAGATGGTCAGAGACCGCAAACATGATACAAGAGATGGTCAGAGACTACAGACATGATACAGAAGATAGTCAGAGACTGAGGACATGATACAGGAGATGGTCAGAGATTGAGGACACGATACAGGAGATGGTCAGAGACTGAGGACACGATACAGGAGATGGTCAGAGACTGAGGACATGATACAGGAGATGGTCAGAGACTGATGACATGATACAGGAGATGGTCAGAGTCTGCAGACATGATACAGGAGATGGTCAGAGACTACAGACATGATACAGAAGATAGTCAGAGACTGAGGACACGATACAGGAGATGGTCAGAGACTGAGGACACGATACAGGAGATGGTCAGAGACTAAAGACACGATACAGGAGATGGTCAGAGACTGAGGACATGATATACAGGAGATGGTCAGAGACTGAGGACATGATACAGGAGATGGTCAGAGACTGAGGACATGATACAGGAGATGGTCAGCGTCTGCAGACATGATACAGGAGATGGTCAGAGACTACAGACATGATACAGAAGATAGTCAGAGACTGAGGACACGATACAGGAGATGGTCAGAGACTGAGGACATGATACAGGAGATGATCAGAGACTGAGGACATGATACAGGAGATGATCAGAGACTGAGGACATGATACAGGAGATGGTCAGAGACTGAGGACATGATACAGGAGATGGTCAGAGTCTGCAGACATGATACAGGAGATGGTCAGAGTCTGCAGACATGATACAGGAGACTGGCAAAGACTGCAGACATAGTACAGGAGATGGTTAAGAGAAGTTCAGAGACTGCAGACATGATAGAAGGACACTAGGGGGGACGGAGAGCACAGGGAAAGGAGAATGCACTGGAGGAGCTGAAGGGCAAGGGGGGGGACTGGAGAGAATTAAGGGGGAGGGAGGTTGGAAAGCATTGCAGGGGGCTTGGAAGGCGCACGGTGTGGATAACACAGGGGGGGGAGCAGGGAAAACCAGGGGGATGGAGAGCATGGGGGAGGGGGGTGGGACTGGAAATCACTTAGGGGGGAGCCAGGGAGCACTGGGGGAGACAGAGAGCACTGGGGGAGCCAGAGAGCATAGGGGGAGATGAAAAGCACTGTGGGGACTTGAAGAGCACGGAGGGGGGGGGTGCTAAGGAGCACGGGGGGGGGTAAAGAGCACGGGGGTTAAGAGCACTGGGGGGCAATAAAAGAAGTTGTATAGGAGGGGAATGGGACAGCTGCATATAGATAAATTGATATTTCCATATTTCTCCTGCAGCTGCAGAGTGCCTGCAGAAGGGAGGAGGAGAATCAGTCACCCAGCGGTCGCAGGGGCCGGAATAGGGAAACATCAAATCCTCTATATGCAGCCGCCCCATCCCCCTCCTATTCAGTACACACGGGGCTGCACAAGTGCACAGCACTGCAGGCACTTACCTTCTCCCCGCTGCCGCCCCCCCGCGAGCAGCCCGGACTGAAGGAGCTGCCACATCTGCAGCTGCTTCACACAAAGATGCGGGCTGGACTGGGCTGGCCGCACTGGGCAGGACACCGGCCTGACACCCCTTGACGTGAAGAAGCGGGAACATTTGAATTGTCCGGCTCCGCAGCCAATCAGCCTTCTGCTTAGGGCCCCCCTGAGCAGAAAGCTGCTTGGCCACAGAGCCGGCCGCAGTGAGGGAACTTCAGAGCCGCAGCCCACTGGGAATATGCCCAGTCTGCCCTATGGCCAATCTGGGCCCGCTTTGTAATCATATTCTCTATAAACCAACATGTTCACTGTACTAGAAACCGATTAGGTACCAAATACACTTGCAGAGTCACGTGTTGAAAAGGAGATAGTACTTGGCTGTCAGACCATAGGAACTTGCATAATTAATCTCGCCTATTTATCAGATTATAGAGTCTACTCAATATAGAGAATTACAGGGAATTAAAAAGGGAATTTCAAACTTAAGGCCACAGTAACAGAGTTGGAATAAGTCTCCCATTCAGCTGCACTACTTCTGTGTAACATTTACGGGCAGCCCGATTAACAGGCGCTTCCAGGGACAATATAAATGACCTGGGACAGGCTCCTATTTGCAGGGACTGTCCCAGGAAAAAAGGGACAGTTAGCAAGTATGGTATTTGTCATTCTCTTATACTATTTCCCTTCAGTTAGTCCTAGGTCTCATTTCCTATCACTGATTAAAATCCCTAGGACAGAGTTGAGTAAAGCCTCACTGTCACACTTGGCCCAAACACAGGTGGTGAGACTCTATAGCTGGCTACTGTGTTCTTCACCTATAGCAGCCCCCTTTCCCATAAGGCAATCAGACCTAACAGTACTCAGTTGCCCCCAGGTCTTATACACAATGCTATAGTGTCTGGCCACCACGTCAGTGTAAAGTGAGCAATTCAAACAGGTACTTGCAATTGGCAGACAGGTAGAGGAGTGGCTCTATGACAGCCCAGGTAAAAGGGATGCATAGTTCAGAGAATAGTCCGCTATCCGGTCCGAGGTCATACGCAGGGAAATCCAAAATAGCATGACAGACAGGGCATTTGATCAGACATTGTCACAAGCATGCCCCTTAAGGTTTGTCTGGCTTATAACAGGTTCAGTTTTCAACCAGAGACTGGCCACATTATTCACCTTGCAGGTGGACAGACAAGATAGGGAGAATGCCATAGGCAAAACCAGGATGTTGGCATAAGGAGCAGGAGTGCTAGATGTTCCTGACCCTCACTAAGCTGAACAAAAACTACTATTGAAACAGGAGACATGGTTTGCATGCAGTTTAATTCAATGATTTTGCCTCCTATAGCTAACAAAGTATTTAACTTTATTTTTCTCCTCCCACAGGTTTAAAGAAAAAGAACCTGAACACCTTTTCACCTTTTCCCATCTACAGTTCAAAATGTGCAAATTAAAACTTGGATAGAAGCAAGTGTTGTGGTCAAGGCTAAAAAAAAAAACATAAAATAAAATTGTACAATTAAATTGTTTTTGTTATACATGCAGACATTTAAAGTTAATCTAATAAATAATAATAATAATAATAAAAAAAAAATGATGAAACTATTTTTGGTAATGCTTCTTGAACTCATTCATGTCTGGCTGTGCTTTTAATATTTTCGAGTAAAAAAATTATATTGGAACTTTCCTGTGGGTGTTGCCCAATTCAGGCAAGCATTGGCACCAGTGTTAGTAACATGATAAATGCCCACATTTGGGAAATGATTTGTCATTTAAATGGGCAGAGTGTGATGGAGAACTGAGACTAGTTTCCCATCATGTCTGCAGAGGGCATGTTTGAAAGCCGACATTGGGCTGAACAATGGTTTGGGATCCATTTATTGCTGTGTCTGGCCAAAAAGCAAAGTAGAACTGAAGGGGAACTAATCTCTCATGTCCCCATCAGGCTGCACACACACCACAGAACCAAAGTTATTGTCTGCAAGCATGCTCAGTTCTGTTTGTATACATTTAACATTCTGCATATGAGAGACTTGTGGAGTTTCATTGCAACTACATATAAATCTTGTAGGGTAAAATTGGAGATGGAAACTTGGACCAGAAATTTTACACAAAAAAACAAAAAAAAAACTTTTCTGCAGGCTCCACTTAGTAGTTACTGTGAATATATTGTCTAATACTTTTTCTTTTTTTTTTTTATAGCTCATATTCTCAAGGCAATGGAAATATCATGTGGCATAGAAATATATCATGTGGCATTTCTCTGCACTAATCACATTGTATAAAAAATTGTATTCATTGCAATGGAAAACTGCAGCATGCTCATAGGATTTCATTTGGGTTTGCTAATTTTCAATAGTCTTCATGAGAGCTCATTCTGCAGACAATGTGGGCTTTTTTGCCATTGGTTTTCAACTACATAATCAAATAAATTGTGTATTCATAGTAATAGCAACCTAAAACGGTGGGCAGACGAGTTCATTTTAGTTTTATTTGCCCAAAAAGAGCACAGAACTGGCTTGGCACCTCCTGAGTTCCCACCGGCTGCAAGTCCCACAAAACCCCCTCAGCAACGGAGAGCTCGTCGAGGAGACTGATGACCCACCTGCTTGGATTTGTCTCGGCAAGTACCACCATCACTCACTCCACCTGCATTGGTTCCCCCTTTGCATCCTTTCTGTCCACCAAACTTGCTGCCCATTCTCTCTCCGCCTGGACATTTCACTTGCTTGACATACTGCCCCCCATACAGATCTGGGCTGGACGTCTTCTGCACCACTTCAATTGGTTACATTCATACCTCTACTGGACGGTCCTGACTCGCCTCAGTCTGCCCTGCTATGCCCCCCATTCCAGTTAAGCTGCCCACCTGGGGTTTGGGCGCAGATGACGGCCCACCCTGGACTGCTGTTGACATCCCCACCTCCACCTCCTGGAGCTGAACTTTTGACTTCGGAAGCCTACCCCTTTGACCCTACCTGTGCTTCCCCTGTGGACTTCATGCTCACCTTGTATGCTGGCCTGTGGGTATCTCGCCCAGGTTGAGACCCCCCTTGACTCTTTTTTTTTTTCCTATTTGGAGCCCTGCCGGGTTAGGCAGCGGCTGCACCTTCCCGCCCCTCTTCCCCCCCCCCCCTTTTATTTTTTGTGGGGGAGATGGGTGATGGTAGGTCGATTGATATACACCCACAAGCTAACTCCTTACCTGCTACCGCCCCTGCAGCCATTGCCATCCGGAAAGCCCGGGCCCGGGTCCTCAAGTCACTCACTTGCCTGCCCAGGGTCCCCTTTATGGTGGCAAAGTGGTTCGTATTATTACTGCTGGGCATGGGGTTATGTGTGATGCTTATTGGGGTGGGGGGCGTGGTTGCGGGTCCCCTCGACTACCATTTGAGGGGGGTTATTGCTGTATGCTGGGCCTGCTCGCCGGGTAGACGCTGACCCTGTGGTGTCTTTGGCCCCCCAGGTCGGTTCTCTCCCCGGGAAGCCCCGGTCCAGACTTGAACAATTATAATATGCTTCATGGTTGTGTACTTTCTTTTATTATTGTTGATAGTTACATGTCCTCGAAGACTCCGCCCTTTTCTGCGCCAAAATTTCACCGAGGGTGGCGGACTCCCTCTTAATTCATTGCAGTTTCAAGGCTCTCAGAGTTGGCTAAATGGTATTTCCTTGAATTCCATCCTGTAGTACCTACCTCCCCGTATGACCTTAGGCGGTCCCGTGTCCACTCTACACTTTATGCCCTGTCTCAATGGACCGCCCAGGAGCCCCAGGCCCAGATCCTCTGGTGCAAGGGACCCCTGGAAATCCTCCAGTCTGGGCCAACACTCATTGACATACCTCCCTAATTCTTTACCAGCAGTCCCTCATTCTCAGTCCGTAGGTGGGGCGCACCGTTGGTTGTTTGACTCTCTACCACCGGTACCCGTACATTCTGGGTGCACTCCCGGCTAGGACTACTCCAACCTCCACAGTGTTTACTAGTATAGCACTCCCTAATCCGTCTGCCTTATACACATCTCCAAACGACCTTTTTCCTTACCGGATCCTCGCTTGACAGGTAGGCAGGACCTCCTGCCACCAGATCGTCCCTCTACCCCACTCCTCCATCCCCACCTTCCCTCCTATTTTTTTTTTTTTTCTTTTTCTCTCCCCTCCCTCTTTTCCTTCTCTCCTTCTTTGTACACTACTGTGTCGTCTCATCTACTGACGCACAAGGTGCATTCCCCCAGCATGAGCGCCACTGGACCATCCCTGAAAATAATCTCACTTAACGTTAGAGGTTTAAACGTTCCCGAACGCAGATCCAAGCTCTTACTCTCTACTCGACAGGCTAAGGCGGAGGTGGTGTTTATACAAGAAACCCACTTCAGCTCAGATACTACGCCTCGTCTGTACGATCGCTACTTCCCGACTGTTTACCACTCCACCTCAAGCGTCTCCAAATCAAAAGGGGTATCTATCCTCTTCTCCAAAAATTGCCCATAGATTCTCCACGACTCCCTCGCCGACCCTAACGGGAGGTATTTATTCGTTAAGGGCTCCATCCGAGGTCAATCTTTCACCTTTGCAAACATTTACGCCCCCAATAAACAACTGGTCCCCTTTTTTCGGGAAACGTTCCTTCTTCTGACCGAATTTCAATCAGGAACCCTGGTGGTGGGTGGGGACTTCAATGTTGCCCTCACTCCCCTCCTTGATGTCTCTTCGGGCTCTTCCTCCCTACCCTACTCAGCCTTGCGTTCAATTAAAACCCTACTTAAAGATCTCTTGTTACACGATGCCTGGAGGACGCTGCACCCAGACACAAAGGACTTTACCTACTTCTCACACCCACACAACAAATACACAAGGATAGACCGCTGCCTGACCTGGAGTTTGTTTTGGAGCTGACTTCTGCCCTGTGGGACTATTTTGCCCATAATGACACACCAGATATGACCCCCGCCACTTGGGGGCGGCACATAAGTGTGCTATTAGGGGTGTATTTATTGCCGAATCGCAAAATAGGCCCTGGTCTTTGAGCAGGAAAATCCTCCGGGGCTTAAGTGGTTAAAGTGGCTTGTGGTTAGGATTTACTGTAGTAATGTCACTGGTACCCCCAAAAGTGTCAAAAATGTCAGTCAAGGGTCCGATCTGTCCGCCGCAAAATCGCAGATCGCCGCCATTACTAGTTAACCACTTGCTGACTGCCGCAAGAACATATACTGCGGCGGTCAGCCCCGTGCAGGCAAAGTGACGTATAGGTACGTCACTTGCCTGCGAGCCAATAGGGGGCGCGCTCCCGCCCCTGCTCGCTCACTGGGATCCCCGCGCATGTGACCGAAAGACCCGATGTCCGCCGGTCACTCGCGATCGTCGGTTACAGCGGGAGAAAGGTAGGCGGCTAATGTAAACAAAGCCACCTGTCATTCTCCCCTGTGTAAGTGCAGAGATCATACGGTCCTGCTATGCATGATCGTATATCTCTGTAGTTACACAAGCAGCCACATCCCTACACAGTTATAAGCACACCCCTAGGGACACACTTAACCCCTCCTTCTCCAATATAGTTAACCCCTTCCCCGCCAGTGTCATTTTTACAGTAACGGTGCATATGTACAGAACTGATTACTGTAGTAATATCACTGGTACCCCCAAAAGTGTCAAAAATGTCAGTCAAGGGTTCCGATCTGTCCGCCGCAATGTCGCAGTCCCGCAAAAAAAAAAAAAAAAAAACGCAGATCGCTGCCATTACTCGTTAAAAAAATAAATAAATAAAAATGACAAAAATCATTCCCTTAGTTAGTAAACGCAATAACTTTTGCGCAAACCAATCAAAATAAGCTCATTGCAATTTTTTTTTACCAATGTAAATGTAATGTTTTTTCATATGTAGCAGCAAAAAAATTGGCCTAAAATGTTACAAAGTATTGATTTTTACATTTTTTTGGGGAATTTCATGTGAAAAAATGTGA
>NW_028119007.1:0-15329 GCF_965119305.1 Pelophylax lessonae | reverse complement strand
GAGATGAACCCCAAAAACTTGGAAAGGTGGATCTCACACGTACCGACACAGACTATCACGCAATTTAATTGATCCCCAAAGGTTTTAATTGAATAGCGGAATAGAAAATATGATCAAAAAGAAAGTGTATGTATCTCACACGTACACCACCACACTAGGCCCCAATTACTATTGTTTGTACCCCTAAAAGGATGGTTGAGCAGTAGGAGGAGGAGTATGGAACAGGCAGCACCCTCAAATCTTCAGAAGTATGAGATGAACCCCAAAAACTTGGAAAGGTGGATCTCACACGTACCGACACAGACTATCACGCAATTTAATTGATCCCCAAAGGTTTTAATTGAATAGCGGAATAGAAAATATGATCAAAAAGAAAGTGTATGTATCTCACACGTACACCACCACACTAGGCCCCAATTACTATTGTTTGTACCCCTAAAAGGATGGTTGAGGAGTAGGAGGAGGAGTATGGAACAGGCAGCACCCTCAAATCTTCAGAAGTATGAGATGAACCCCAAAAACTTGGAAAGGTGGATCTCACACGTACCGACACAGACTATCACGCAATTTAATTGATCCCCAAAGGTTTTAATTGAATAGCGGAATAGAAAATATGATCAAAAAGAAAGTGTATGTATCTCACACGTACACCACCACACTAGGCCCCAATTACTATTGTTTGTACCCCTAAAAGGATGGTTGAGGAGTAGGAGGAGGAGTATGGAACAGGCAGCACCCTCAAATCTTCAGAAGTATGAGATGAACCCCAAAAACTTGGAAAGGTGGATCTCACACGTACCGACACAGACTATCACGCAATTTAATTGATCCCCAAAGGTTTTAATTGAATAGCGGAATAGAAAATATGATCAAAAAGAAAGTGTATGTATCTCACACGTACACCACCACACTAGGCCCCAATTACTATTGTTTGTACCCCTAAAAGGATGGTTGAGGAGTAGGAGGAGGAGTATGGAACAGGCAGCACCCTCAAATCTTCAGAAGTATGAGATGAACCCCAAAAACTTGGAAAGGTGGATCTCACACGTACCGACACAGACTATCACGCAATTTAATTGATCCCCAAAGGTTTTAATTGAATAGCGGAATAGAAAATATGATCAAAAAGAAAGTGTATGTATCTCACACGTACACCACCACACTAGGCCCCAATTACTATTGTTTGTACCCCTAAAAGGATGGTTGAGGAGTAGGAGGAGGAGTATGGAACAGGCAGCACCCTCAAATCTTCAGAAGTATGAGATGAACCCCAAAAACTTGGAAAGGTGGATCTCACACGTACCGACACAGACTATCACGCAATTTAATTGATCCCCAAAGGTTTTAATTGAATAGCGGAATAGAAAATATGATCAAAAAGAAAGTGTATGTATCTCACACGTACACCACCACACTAGGCCCCAATTACTATTGTTTGTACCCCTAAAAGGATGGTTGAGGAGTAGGAGGAGGAGTATGGAACAGGCAGCACCCTCAAATCTTCAGAAGTATGAGATGAACCCCAAAAACTTGGAAAGGTGGATCTCACACGTACCGACACAGACTATCACGCAATTTAATTGATCCCCAAAGGTTTTAATTGAATAGCGGAATAGAAAATATGATCAAAAAGAAAGTGTATGTATCTCACACGTACACCACCACACTAGGCCCCAATTACTATTGTTTGTACCCCTAAAAGGATGGTTGAGGAGTAGGAGGAGGAGTATGGAACAGGCAGCACCCTCAAATCTTCAGAAGTATGAGATGAACCCCAAAAACTTGGAAAGGTGGATCTCACACGTACCGACACAGACTATCACGCAATTTAATTGATCCCCAAAGGTTTTAATTGAATAGCGGAATAGAAAATATGATCAAAAAGAAAGTGTATGTATCTCACACGTACACCACCACACTAGGCCCCAATTACTATTGTTTGTACCCCTAAAAGGATGGTTGAGGAGTAGGAGGAGGAGTATGGAACAGGCAGCACCCTCAAATCTTCAGAAGTATGAGATGAACCCCAAAAACTTGGAAAGGTGGATCTCACACGTACCGACACAGACTATCACGCAATTTAATTGATCCCCAAAGGTTTTAATTGAATAGCGGAATAGAAAATATGATCAAAAAGAAAGTGTATGTATCTCACACGTACACCACCACACTAGGCCCCAATTACTATTGTTTGTACCCCTAAAAGGATGGTTGAGCAGTAGGAGGAGGAGTATGGAACAGGCAGCACCCTCAAATCTTCAGAAGTATGAGATGAACCCCAAAAACTTGGAAAGGTGGATCTCACACGTACCGACACAGACTATCACGCAATTTAATTGATCCCCAAAGGTTTTAATTGAATAGCGGAATAGAAAATATGATCAAAAAGAAAGTGTATGTATCTCACACGTACACCACCACACTAGGCCCCAATTACTATTGTTTGTACCCCTAAAAGGATGGTTGAGGAGTAGGAGGAGGAGTATGGAACAGGCAGCACCCTCAAATCTTCAGAAGTATGAGATGAACCCCAAAAACTTGGAAAGGTGGATCTCACACGTACCGACACAGACTATCACGCAATTTAATTGATCCCCAAAGGTTTTAATTGAATAGCGGAATAGAAAATATGATCAAAAAGAAAGTGTATGTATCTCACACGTACACCACCACACTAGGCCCCAATTACTATTGTTTGTACCCCTAAAAGGATGGTTGAGGCAGTAGGAGGAGGAGTATGGAACAGGCAGCACCCTCAAATCTTCAGAAGTATGAGATGAACCCCAAAAACTTGGAAAGGTGGATCTCACACGTACCGACACAGACTATCACGCAATTTAATTGATCCCCAAAGGTTTTAATTGAATAGCGGAATAGAAAATATGATCAAAAAGAAAGTGTATGTATCTCACACGTACACCACCACACTAGGCCCCAATTACTATTGTTTGTACCCCTAAAAGGATGGTTGAGGAGTAGGAGGAGGAGTATGGAACAGGCAGCACCCTCAAATCTTCAGAAGTATGAGATGAACCCCAAAAACTTGGAAAGGTGGATCTCACACGTACCGACACAGACTATCACGCAATTTAATTGATCCCCAAAGGTTTTAATTGAATAGCGGAATAGAAAATATGATCAAAAAGAAAGTGTATGTATCTCACACGTACACCACCACACTAGGCCCCAATTACTATTGTTTGTACCCCTAAAAGGATGGTTGAGGAGTAGGAGGAGGAGTATGGAACAGGCAGCACCCTCAAATCTTCAGAAGTATGAGATGAACCCCAAAAACTTGGAAAGGTGGATCTCACACGTACCGACACAGACTATCACGCAATTTAATTGATCCCCAAAGGTTTTAATTGAATAGCGGAATAGAAAATATGATCAAAAAGAAAGTGTATGTATCTCACACGTACACCACCACACTAGGCCCCAATTACTATTGTTTGTACCCCTAAAAGGATGGTTGAGCAGTAGGAGGAGGAGTATGGAACAGGCAGCACCCTCAAATCTTCAGAAGTATGAGATGAACCCCAAAAACTTGGAAAGGTGGATCTCACACGTACCGACACAGACTATCACGCAATTTAATTGATCCCCAAAGGTTTTAATTGAATAGCGGAATAGAAAATATGATCAAAAAGAAAGTGTATGTATCTCACACGTACACCACCACACTAGGCCCCAATTACTATTGTTTGTACCCCTAAAAGGATGGTTGAGGAGTAGGAGGAGGAGTATGGAACAGGCAGCACCCTCAAATCTTCAGAAGTATGAGATGAACCCCAAAAACTTGGAAAGGTGGATCTCACACGTACCGACACAGACTATCACGCAATTTAATTGATCCCCAAAGGTTTTAATTGAATAGCGGAATAGAAAATATGATCAAAAAGAAAGTGTATGTATCTCACACGTACACCACCACACTAGGCCCCAATTACTATTGTTTGTACCCCTAAAAGGATGGTTGAGCAGTAGGAGGAGGAGTATGGAACAGGCAGCACCCTCAAATCTTCAGAAGTATGAGATGAACCCCAAAAACTTGGAAAGGTGGATCTCACACGTACCGACACAGACTATCACGCAATTTAATTGATCCCCAAAGGTTTTAATTGAATAGCGGAATAGAAAATATGATCAAAAAGAAAGTGTATGTATCTCACACGTACACCACCACACTAGGCCCCAATTACTATTGTTTGTACCCCTAAAAGGATGGTTGAGCAGTAGGAGGAGGAGTATGGAACAGGCAGCACCCTCAAATCTTCAGAAGTATGAGATGAACCCCAAAAACTTGGAAAGGTGGATCTCACACGTACCGACACAGACTATCACGCAATTTAATTGATCCCCAAAGGTTTTAATTGAATAGCGGAATAGAAAATATGATCAAAAAGAAAGTGTATGTATCTCACACGTACACCACCACACTAGGCCCCAATTACTATTGTTTGTACCCCTAAAAGGATGGTTGAGGAGTAGGAGGAGGAGTATGGAACAGGCAGCACCCTCAAATCTTCAGAAGTATGAGATGAACCCCAAAAACTTGGAAAGGTGGATCTCACACGTACCGACACAGACTATCACGCAATTTAATTGATCCCCAAAGGTTTTAATTGAATAGCGGAATAGAAAATATGATCAAAAAGAAAGTGTATGTATCTCACACGTACACCACCACACTAGGCCCCAATTACTATTGTTTGTACCCCTAAAAGGATGGTTGAGGAGTAGGAGGAGGAGTATGGAACAGGCAGCACCCTCAAATCTTCAGAAGTATGAGATGAACCCCAAAAACTTGGAAAGGTGGATCTCACACGTACCGACACAGACTATCACGCAATTTAATTGATCCCCAAAGGTTTTAATTGAATAGCGGAATAGAAAATATGATCAAAAAGAAAGTGTATGTATCTCACACGTACACCACCACACTAGGCCCCAAATTACTATTGTTGGTACCCCTAAAAGGATGGTTGAGGAGTAGGAGGAGGAGTATGGAACAGGCAGCACCCTCAAATCTTCAGAAGTATGAGATGAACCCCAAAAACTTGGAAAGGTGGATCTCACACGTACCGACACAGACTATCACGCAATTTAATTGATCCCCAAAGGTTTTAATTGAATAGCGGAATAGAAAATATGATCAAAAAGAAAGTGTATGTATCTCACACGTACACCACCACACTAGGCCCAAATTACTATTGTTTGTACCCCTAAAAGGATGGTTGAGGAGTAGGAGGAGGAGTATGGAACAGGCAGCACCCTCAAATCTTCAGAAGTATGAGATGAACCCCAAAAACTTGGAAAGGTGGATCTCACACGTACCGACACAGACTATCACGCAATTTAATTGATCCCCAAAGGTTTTAATTGAATAGCGGAATAGAAAATATGATCAAAAAGAAAGTGTATGTATCTCACACGTACACCACCACACTAGGCCCCAATTACTATTGTTTGTACCCCTAAAAGGATGGTTGAGGAGTAGGAGGAGGAGTATGGAACAGGCAGCACCCTCAAATCTTCAGAAGTATGAGATGAACCCCAAAAACTTGGAAAGGTGGATCTCACACGTACCGACACAGACTATCACGCAATTTAATTGATCCCCAAAGGTTTTAATTGAATAGCGGAATAGAAAATATGATCAAAAAGAAAGTGTATGTATCTCACACGTACACCACCACACTAGGCCCCAATTACTATTGTTTGTACCCCTAAAAGGATGGTTGAGCAGTAGGAGGAGGAGTATGGAACAGGCAGCACCCTCAAATCTTCAGAAGTATGAGATGAACCCCAAAAACTTGGAAAGGTGGATCTCACACGTACCGACACAGACTATCAACGCAATTTAATTGATCCCCAAAGGTTTTAATTGAATAGCGGAATAGAAAATATGATCAAAAAGAAAGTGTATGTATCTCACACGTACACCACCACACTAGGCCCCAATTACTATTGTTTGTACCCCTAAAAGGATGGTTGAGGAGTAGGAGGAGGAGTATGGAACAGGCAGCACCCTCAAATCTTCAGAAGTATGAGATGAACCCCAAAAACTTGGAAAGGTGGATCTCACACGTACCGACAAAGACTATCACGCAATTTAATTGATCCCCAAAGGTTTTAATTGAATAGCGGAATAGAAAATATGATCAAAAAGAAAGTGTATGTATCTCACACGTACACCACCACACTAGGCCCCAATTACTATTGTTTGTACCCCTAAAAGGATGGTTGAGGAGTAGGAGGAGGAGTATGGAACAGGCAGCACCCTCAAATCTTCAGAAGTATGAGATGAACCCCAAAAACTTGGAAAGGTGGATCTCACACGTACCGACACAGACTATCACGCAATTTAATTGATCCCCAAAGGTTTTAATTGAATAGCGGAATAGAAAATATGATCAAAAAGAAAGTGTATGTATCTCACACGTACACCACCACACTAGGCCCCAATTACTATTGTTTGTACCCCTAAAAGGATGGTTGAGGAGTAGGAGGAGGAGTATGGAACAGGCAGCACCCTCAAATCTTCAGAAGTATGAGATGAACCCCAAAAACTTGGAAAGGTGGATCTCACACGTACCGACACAGACTATCACGCAATTTAATTGATCCCCAAAGGTTTTAATTGAATAGCGGAATAGAAAATATGATCAAAAAGAAAGTGTATGTATCTCACACGTACACCACCACACTAGGCCCCAATTACTATTGTTTGTACCCCTAAAAGGATGGTTGAGGAGTAGGAGGAGGAGTATGGAACAGGCAGCACCCTCAAATCTTCAGAAGTATGAGATGAACCCCAAAAACTTGGAAAGGTGGATCTCACACGTACCGACACAGACTATCACGCAATTTAATTGATCCCCAAAGGTTTTAATTGAATAGCGGAATAGAAAATATGATCAAAAAGAAAGTGTATGTATCTCACACGTACACCACCACACTAGGCCCCAATTACTATTGTTTGTACCCCTAAAAGGATGGTTGAGGAGTAGGAGGAGGAGTATGGAACAGGCAGCACCCTCAAATCTTCAGAAGTATGAGATGAACCCCAAAAACTTGGAAAGGTGGATCTCACACGTACCGACACAGACTATCACGCAATTTAATTGATCCCCAAAGGTTTTAATTGAATAGCGGAATAGAAAATATGATCAAAAAGAAAGTGTATGTATCTCACACGTACACCACCACACTAGGCCCCAATTA
Organism: Pelophylax lessonae; assembly: GCF_965119305.1. Classification (NCBI taxonomy): domain Eukaryota; kingdom Metazoa; phylum Chordata; class Amphibia; order Anura; family Ranidae; genus Pelophylax; species Pelophylax lessonae. The sequence goes on along the minus strand of NW_028119007.1, from coordinate 8,102 downwards.
CTATTGTTTGTACCCCTAAAAGGATGGTTGAGCAGTAGGAGGAGGAGTATGGAACAGGCAGCACCCTCAAATCTTCAGAAGTATGAGATGAACCCCAAAAACTTGGAAAGGTGGATCTCACACGTACCGACACAGACTATCAACGCAATTTAATTGATCCCCAAAGGTTTTAATTGAATAGCGGAATAGAAAATATGATCAAAAAGAAAGTGTATGTATCTCACACGTACACCACCACACTAGGCCCCAATTACTATTGTTTGTACCCCTAAAAGGATGGTTGAGGAGTAGGAGGAGGAGTATGGAACAGGCAGCACCCTCAAATCTTCAGAAGTATGAGATGAACCCCAAAAACTTGGAAAGGTGGATCTCACACGTACCGACACAGACTATCACGCAATTTAATTGATCCCCAAAGGTTTTAATTGAATAGCGGAATAGAAAATATGATCAAAAAGAAAGTGTATGTATCTCACACGTACACCACCACACTAGGCCCCAATTACTATTGTTTGTACCCCTAAAAGGATGGTTGAGGAGTAGGAGGAGGAGTATGGAACAGGCAGCACCCTCAAATCTTCAGAAGTATGAGATGAACCCCAAAAACTTGGAAAGGTGGATCTCACACGTACCGACACAGACTATCACGCAATTTAATTGATCCCCAAAGGTTTTAATTGAATAGCGGAATAGAAAATATGATCAAAAAGAAAGTGTATGTATCTCACACGTACACCACCACACTAGGCCCCAATTACTATTGTTTGTACCCCTAAAAGGATGGTTGAGGAGTAGGAGGAGGAGTATGGAACAGGCAGCACCCTCAAATCTTCAGAAGTATGAGATGAACCCCAAAAACTTGGAAAGGTGGATCTCACACGTACCGACACAGACTATCACGCAATTTAATTGATCCCCAAAGGTTTTAATTGAATAGCGGAATAGAAAATATGATCAAAAAGAAAGTGTATGTATCTCACACGTACACCACCACACTAGGCCCCAATTACTATTGTTTGTACCCCTAAAAGGATGGTTGAGCAGTAGGAGGAGGAGTATGGAACAGGCAGCACCCTCAAATCTTCAGAAGTATGAGATGAACCCCAAAAACTTGGAAAGGTGGATCTCACACGTACCGACACAGACTATCACGCAATTTAATTGATCCCCAAAGGTTTTAATTGAATAGCGGAATAGAAAATATGATCAAAAAGAAAGTGTATGTATCTCACACGTACACCACCACACTAGGCCCCAATTACTATTGTTTGTACCCCTAAAAGGATGGTTGAGGAGTAGGAGGAGGAGTATGGAACAGGCAGCACCCTCAAATCTTCAGAAGTATGAGATGAACCCCAAAAACTTGGAAAGGTGGATCTCACACGTACCGACACAGACTATCACGCAATTTAATTGATCCCCAAAGGTTTTAATTGAATAGCGGAATAGAAAATATGAACAAAAAGAAAGTGTATGTATCTCACACGTACACCACCACACTAGGCCCCAATTACTATTGTTTGTACCCCTAAAAGGATGGTTGAGGAGTAGGAGGAGGAGTATGGAACAGGCAGCACCCTCAAATCTTCAGAAGTATGAGATGAACCCCAAAAACTTGGAAAGGTGGATCTCACACGTACCGACACAGACTATCACGCAATTTAATTGATCCCCAAAGGTTTTAATTGAATAGCGGAATAGAAAATATGATCAAAAAGAAAGTGTATGTATCTCACACGTACACCACCACACTAGGCCCCAATTACTATTGTTTGTACCCCTAAAAGGATGGTTGAGGAGTAGGAGGAGGAGTATGGAACAGGCAGCACCCTCAAATCTTCAGAAGTATGAGATGAACCCCAAAAACTTGGAAAGGTGGATCTCACACGTACTGACACAGACTATCACGCAATTTAATTGATCCACAAAGGTTTTAATTGAATAGCGGAATAGAAAATATGATCAAAAAGAAAGTGTATGTATCTCACACGTACACCACCACACTAGGCCCCAATTACTATTGTTTGTACCCCTAAAAGGATGGTTGAGGAGTAGGAGGAGGAGTATGGAACAGGCAGCACCCTCAAATCTTCAGAAGTATGAGATAAACCCCAAAAACTTGGAAAGGTGGATCTCACACGTACCGACACAGACTATCACGCAAATTAATTGATCCCCAAAGGTTTTAATTGAATAGCGGAATAGAAAATATGATCAAAAAGAAAGTGTATGTATCTCACACGTACACCACCACACTAGGCCCCAATTACTATTGTTTGTACCCCTAAAAGGATGGTTGAGCAGTAGGAGGAGGAGTATGGAACAGGCAGCACCCTCAAATCTTCAGAAGTATGAGATGAACCCCAAAAACTTGGAAAGGTGGATCTCACACGTACCGACACAGACTATCACGCAATTTAATTGATCCCCAAAGGTTTTAATTGAATAGCGGAATAGAAAATATGATCAAAAAGAAAGTGTATGTATCTCACACGTACACCACCACACTAGGCCCCAATTACTATTGTTTGTACCCCTAAAAGGATGGTTGAGGAGTAGGAGGAGGAGTATGGAACAGGCAGCACCCTCAAATCTTCAGAAGTATGAGATGAACCCCAAAAACTTGGAAAGGTGGATCTCACACGTACCGACACAGACTATCACGCAATTTAATTGATCCCCAAAGGTTTTAATTGAATAGCGGAATAGAAAATATGATCAAAAAGAAAGTGTATGTATCTCACACGTACACCACCACACTAGGCCCCAATTACTATTGTTTGTACCCCTAAAAGGATGGTTGAGCAGTAGGAGGAGGAGTATGGAACAGGCAGCACCCTCAAATCTTCAGAAGTATGAGATGAACCCCAAAAACTTGGAAAGGTGGATCTCACACGTACCGACACAGACTATCACGCAATTTAATTGATCCCCAAAGGTTTTAATTGAATAGCGGAATAGAAAATATGATCAAAAAGAAAGTGTATGTATCTCACACGTACACCACCACACTAGGCCCCAATTACTATTGTTTGTACCCCTAAAAGGATGGTTGAGGAGTAGGAGGAGGAGTATGGAACAGGCAGCACCCTCAAATCTTCAGAAGTATGAGATGAACCCCAAAAACTTGGAAAGGTGGATCTCACACGTACCGACACAGACTATCACGCAATTTAATTGATCCCCAAAGGTTTTAATGGAATAGCGGAATAGAAAATATGATCAAAAAGAAAGTGTATGTATCTCACACGTACACCACCACACTAGGCCCCAATTACTATTGTTTGTACCCCTAAAAGGATGGTTGAGGAGTAGGAGGAGGAGTATGGAACAGGCAGCACCCTCAAATCTTCAGAAGTATGAGATGAACCCCAAAAACTTGGAAAGGTGGATCTCACACGTACCGACACAGACTATCACGCAATTTAATTGATCCCCAAAGGTTTTAATTGAATAGCGGAATAGAACATATGATCAAAAAGAAAGTGTATGTATCTCACACGTACACCACCACACTAGGCCCCAATTACTATTGTTTGTACCCCTAAAAGGATGGTTGAGGAGTAGGAGGAGGAGTATGGAACAGGCAGCACCCTCAAATCTTCAGAAGTATGAGATGAACCCCAAAAACTTGGAAAGGTGGATCTCACACGTACCGACACAGACTATCACGCAATTTAATTGATCCCCAAAGGTTTTAATTGAATAGCGGAATAGAAAATATGATCAAAAAGAAAGTGTATGTATCTCACACGTACACCACCACACTAGGCCCCAATTACTATTGTTTGTACCCCTAAAAGGATGGTTGAGGAGTAGGAGGAGGAGTATGGAACAGGCAGCACCCTCAAATCTTCAGAAGTATGAGATGAACCCCAAAAACTTGGAAAGGTGGATCTCACACGTACCGACACAGACTATCACGCAATTTAATTGATCCCCAAAGGTTTTAATTGAATAGCGGAATAGAAAATATGATCAAAAAGAAAGTGTATGTATCTCACACGTACACCACCACACTAGGCCCCAATTACTATTGTTTGTACCCCTAAAAGGATGGTTGAGCAGTAGGAGGAGGAGTATGGAACAGGCAGCACCCTCAAATCTTCAGAAGTATGAGATGAACCCCAAAAACTTGGAAAGGTGGATCTCACACGTACCGACACAGACTATCACGCAATTTAATTGATCCCCAAAGGTTTTAATTGAATAGCGGAATAGAAAATATGATCAAAAAGAAAGTGTATGTATCTCACACGTACACCACCACACTAGGCCCCAATTACTATTGTTTGTACCCCTAAAAGGATGGTTGAGGAGTAGGAGGAGGAGTATGGAACAGGCAGCACCCTCAAATCTTCAGAAGTATGAGATGAACCCCAAAAACTTGGAAAGGTGGATCTCACACGTACCGATACAGACTATCACGCAATTTAATTGATCCCCAAAGGTTTTAATTGAATAGCGGAATAGAAAATATGATCAAAAAGAAAGTGTATGTATCTCACACGTACACCACCACACTAGACCCCAATTACTATTGTTTGTACCCCTAAAAGGATGGTTGAGGAGTAGGAGGAGGAGTATGGAACAGGCAGCACCCTCAAATCTTCAGAAGTATGAGATGAACCCCAAAAACTTGGAAAGGTGGATCTCACACGTACCGACACAGACTATCACGCAATTTAATTGATCCCCAAAGGTTTTAATTGAATAGCGGAATAGAAAATATGATCAAAAAGAAAGTGTATGTATCTCACACGTACACCACCACACTAGGCCCCAATTACTATTGTTGGTACCCCTAAAAGGATGGTTGAGGAGTAGGAGGAGGAGTATGGAACAGGCAGCACCCTCAAATCTTCAGAAGTATGAGATGAACCCCAAAAACTTGGAAAGGTGGATCTCACACGTACCGACACAGACTATCACGCAATTTAATTGATCCCCAAAGGTTTTAATTGAATAGCGGAATAGAAAATATGATCAAAAAGAAAGTGTATGTATCTCACACGTACACCACCACACTAGGCCCCAATTACTATTGTTTGTACCCCTAAAAGGATGGTTGAGGAGTAGGAGGAGGAGTATGGAACAGGCAGCACCCTCAAATCTTCAGAAGTATGAGATGAACCCCAAAAACTTGGAAAGGTGGATCTCACACGTACCGACACAGACTATCACGCAATTTAATTGATCCCCAAAGGTTTTAATTGAATAGCGGAATAGAAAATATGATCAAAAAGAAAGTGTATGTATCTCACACGTACACCACCACACTAGGCCCCAATTACTATTGTTTGTACCCCTAAAAGGATGGTTGAGCAGTAGGAGGAGGAGTATGGAACAGGCAGCACCCTCAAATCTTCAGAAGTATGAGATGAACCCCAAAAACTTGGAAAGGTGGATCTCACACGTACCGACACAGACTATCACGCAATTTAATTGATCCCCAAAGGTTTTAATTGAATAGCGGAATAGAAAATATGATCAAAAAGAAAGTGTATGTATCTCACACGTACACCACCACACTAGGCCCCAATTACTATTGTTTGTACCCCTAAAAGGATGGTTGAGGAGTAGGAGGAGGAGTATGGAACAGGCAGCACCCTCAAATCTTCAGAAGTATGAGATGAACCCCAAAAACTTGGAAAGGTGGATCTCACACGTACCGACACAGACTATCACGCAATTTAATTGATCCCCAAAGGTTTTAATTGAATAGCGGAATAGAAAATATGAACAAAAAGAAAGTGTATGTATCTCACACGTACACCACCACACTAGGCCCCAATTACTATTGTTTGTACCCCTAAAAGGATGGTTGAGGAGTAGGAGGAGGAGAATGGAACAGGCAGCACCCTCAAATCTTCAGAAGTATGAGATGAACCCCAAAAACTTGCAAAGGTGGATCTCACACGTACCGACACAGACTATCACGCAATTTAATTGATCCCCAAAGGTTTTAATTGAATAGCGGAATAGAAAATATGATCAAAAAGAAAGTGTATGTATCTCACACGTACACCACCACACTAGGCCCCAATTACTATTGTTTGTACCCCTAAAAGGATGGTTGAGGAGTAGGAGGAGGAGTATGGAACAGGCAGCACCCTCAAATCTTCAGAAGTATGAGATGAACCCCAAAAACTTGGAAAGGTGGATCTCACACGTACCGACACAGACTATCACGCAATTTAATTGATCCCCAAAGGTTTTAATTGAATAGCGGAATAGAAAATATGATCAAAAAGAAAGTGTATGTATCTCACACGTACACCACCACACTAGGCCCCAATTACTATTGTTTGTACCCCTAAAAGGATGGTTGAGCAGTAGGAGGAGGAGTATGGAACAGGCAGCACCCTCAAATCTTCAGAAGTATGAGATGAACCCCAAAAACTTGGAAAGGTGGATCTCACACGTACCGACACAGACTATCACGCAATTTAATTGATCCCCAAAGGTTTTAATTGAATAGCGGAATAGAAAATATGATCAAAAAGAAAGTGTATGTATCTCACACGTACACCACCACACTAGGCCCCAATTACTATTGTTTGTACCCCTAAAAGGATGGTTGAGGAGTAGGAGGAGGAGTATGGAACAGGCAGCACCCTCAAATCTTCAGAAGTATGAGATGAACCCCAAAAACTTGGAAAGGTGGATCTCACACGTACCGACACAGACTATCACGCAATTTAATTGATCCCCAAAGGTTTTAATTGAATAGCGGAATAGAAAATATGAACAAAAAGAAAGTGTATGTATCTCACACGTACACCACCACACTAGGCCCCAATTACTATTGTTTGTACCCCTAAAAGGATGGTTGAGGAGTAGGAGGAGGAGTATGGAACAGGCAGCACCCTCAAATCTTCAGAAGTATGAGATGAACCCCAAAAACTTGGAAAGGTGGATCTCACACGTACCGACACAGACTATCACGCAATTTAATTGATCCCCAAAGGTTTTAATTGAATAGCGGAATAGAAAATATGATCAAAAAGAAAGTGTATGTATCTCACACGTACACCACCACACTAGGCCCCAATTACTATTGTTTGTACCCCTAAAAGGATGGTTGAGGAGTAGGAGGAGGAGTATGGAACAGGCAGCACCCTCAAATCTTCAGAAGTATGAGATGAACCCCAAAAACTTGCAAAGGTGGATCTCACACGTACCGACACAGACTATCACGCAATTTAATTGATCCCCAAAGGTTTTAATTGAATAGCGGAATAGAAAATATGATCAAAAAGAAAGTGTATGTATCTCACACGTACACCACCACACTAGGCCCAAATTACTATTGTTTGTACCCCTAAAAGGATGGTTGAGCAGTAGGAGGAGGAGTATGGAACAGGCAGCACCCTCAAATCTTCAGAAGTATGAGATGAACCCCAAAAACTTGGAAAGGTGGATCTCACACGTACCGACACAGACTATCAACGCAATTTAATTGATCCCCAAAGGTTTTAATTGAATAGCGGAATAGAAAATATGATCAAAAAGAAAGTGTATGTATCTCACATGTACACCACCACACTAGGCCCCAATTACTATTGTTTGTACCCCTAAAAGGATGGTTGAGGAGTAGGAGGAGGAGTATGGAACAGGCAGCACCCTCAAATCTTCAGAAGTATGAGATGAACCCCAAAAACTTGGAAAGGTGGATCTCACACGTACCGACACAGACTATCACGCAATTTAATTGATCCCCAAAGGTTTTAATTGAATAGCGGAATAGAAAATATGATCAAAAAGAAAGTGTATGTATCTCACACGTACACCACCACACTAGGCCCCAATTACTATTGTTTGTACCCCTAAAAGGATGGTTGAGGAGTAGGAGGAGTATGGAACAGGCAGCACCCTCAAATCTTCAGAAGTATGAGATGAACCCCAAAAACTTGGAAAGGTGGATCTCACACGTACCGACACAGACTATCACGCAATTTAATTGATCCCCAAAGGTTTTAATTGAATAGCGGAATAGAAAGTATGATCAAAAAGAAAGTGTATGTATCTCACACGTACACCACCACACTAGGCCCCAATTACTATTGTTTGTACCCCTAAAAGGATGGTTGAGGAGTAGG
>NW_028119008.1:2500-15383 GCF_965119305.1 Pelophylax lessonae | reverse complement strand
CATCGATTGCCCCTAGGATTTGCGGCATGTGTGCCCGCCGGTAGAAACCCAACTTGACTTCATTCCACTCATTTTCATTCTGTGGCCAGTGGATAAAATTGGGCACTATATCCACTATGGCATTAATGACCAACATGAACACCCTTGAAACTGTGGGCTGGCTAATGCCCATGATACTTCCCGAAGTGGCTTGGAAGCTGCCACGCCCTAAAATATACAAAGTGGCCAGCAATCTGGCCATGCCGGGCACCGCATGGCCGCGCTGTGTGTCCGGGTCAATTTTCTCTGCTATGAGCTGGTAGAGGTGTAGAATAGTTCCTCGCTCGAGCCGGAACTTCCTCCTGACATCAGAATCCCGCAGCTTGTCCAAATAGATCCTTGGAGCAAAAATGCGTGGCTGGCGAGGTAAGGGCACACGGACTGGAGGTGCTGCTGCTGAAGGTGCTGCTGCTGCTGCTGCTGCAGCTTCCCCACCTTCTGCTGCCTCCTGTGCCAGGGCCTCCTCAAACAAGGCACCAATAAATGCCAGCATTGCACCATCTAATGCGTCTGGGATATCGTCCTCCATTTTGAACGCGCAAATTCGCGAATGCGCAGATATATATAGAAACGGCCGCTAATTATCACACCTGTGAGCCAGCTATAAAAGGAGCACATGGCCAATATGGCTGCTGGATGTTATAGATCGATGTTTCTTATGTGCTAGCAAGACCCTGTGACCCACAACCTACATTATCTGGAGGTAAGACAATTGTATCTCTCTCTCCCAAAAAAAAGGAAGGAGACAATTTGTACTTATCTTGGGTGTGCTTAAGTTGTCTATGGTGAATCCCCTCCAACCCACAATAGCTTGGGAACCCCTCAAGTGTCTTTTAATCATTGGCAGTTGGCCCCATGTGCATGTGGTTTGGACATGTGTTTTCTCATGTTTGTTAAAGGTGTGCAGTCTAGATTTGGCATCTAAACCTGCCCCCTTACCTTCCCAGCTTCCAAAGACACCATTTTTGCTTTCCTGATAACTGTAATTTATTATGTGCACGTATGTAGGTCATGCGATTTCTCATGTATGTTTAATGTTTGCAGCCTCCTTTTGCCTATAAAGGATTACACCACCACCACCACCACCACCACTGTGTTTGTGACATTAGGTAAGTGTTTGGAGGGCCTCGTGTGATTTGTACCCCTATGCGTTTTCTTATGTGTTTTTTTTTTACATTTCTTTGCAGCCTCTTCTGCTCTTTAACACCACCACCACCACCACCACCACCACTGTGTTTGTGCCATTAGGTAAGTGTTTGGAGGGCCTCGTGTGATTTGTACCCCTATGAGTTTTCTTATGTGTATTTTTTGTACATTTCTTTGCAGCCTCTTCTGCTCTTTGCCACCACCACCACCACCACCACCACCACCACTGTGTTTGTGCCATTAGGTAAGTGTTTGGAGGGCCTCGTGTGATTTGTACCCCTATGCGTTTTCTTATGTGTTTTTTTTTTACATTTCTTTGCAGCCTCTTCTGCTCTTTGCCACCACCACCACCACCACCACCACTGTGTTTGTGCCATTAGGTAAGTGTTTGGAGGGCCTCGTGTGATTTGTACCCCTATGCGTTTTCTTATGTGTTTTTTTTTTACATTTCTTTGCAGCCTCTTCTGCTCTTTGCCACCACCACCACCACCACCACCACTGTGTTTGTGCCATTAGGTAAGTGTTTGGAGGGCCTCGTGTGATTTGTACCCCTATGAGTTTTCTTATGTGTTTTTTTTTTTCCTTTTCTTTGCAGCCTCTTCTGCTCTTTGCCCACTACTACCACCACCACCACGACCAAGTCTGTTTGTGCCATTAGGTAAGTGTGTTCTGTAACTGTTCACTAATTATACTGTATATGAAGAGCAATCTGCAAATCCTGTTTTTTCTGTTTTCTCTTTTGTCATTTCAGATTTAGGAGTTTGGGGCTCTTTGCTGCTGCTGGACAGCCAGATTCTCTGCCCACCTCGTGCTCCCATGGCCCCACCCACTGGAAGGATGAGAAGGGCCAGGGGGGCCAGGGGGGCCAGGGGGGCCAGGGGGGCCAGGGGGGGCAGGGTGGGCAGATCGTCTGGCTCTGGTGTGAGGGAGGCTCCAGCTGTATCCATGAGGGAGTCCACCATCCCCATCCCGGAGGAGGAAGCCGGGGGAGGTGTTAACACACCAAGTGGACAAGCTGGCTCTTCTGACAGTAGTCCTGGAGCGGGTCCGTCCACCAGAGTCAGCTTGTCCACATTAACCCGGCTTCCCCGTTTCACCCACAATCAGTGCTGTGCCCTGGTCCACGCCTATATGGCCAGATATCAGGCGATACATGGGACCAGGGCCGCGTCTTACTCAGTAACAGAGAAGAACAGATTGTGGGATGAAATCCGGGATGCTGTAAATGCACTGGGTGAAGCACCTCGCCACCGTGACAGTGTGCGGAAGAAGGTCAACGACATCTGTGGGTCCGTTCGGAAGAAGCTAATTGCATGGGCTGCGGAGGGTCTTTATGACCGTCAAGGTCGGCTGGATGAACGTGCACGAAGTTCTCTCTGGGATTATCAATTACCTTTCTTGAACATCATAGGACCCGATACCATCTTTCCCAGAGAGGACTTAGATTCGGATGCTTTGCACCGAGGTAGGATATTATCTTGGATGTCAATTGTGTGAGTTGTTTGGAAAAGATTAACTACTATCCTATGTGTGACATTAAGAGAATGTGATACTTGCCCTTCCAATTGTCCTTTTTTTGTTTTCCCCAACCTGCAATTTGTTCATCTGTAGCACGGATCTCAGCCCCTCCACAGCCCATGCAGCTTGGCGAACCAGACGGACTCACAGGTGTTGACATCAGTGCTGACCCTCCTCCTGGTAGGTCCAATATCATACTGTGCCAAACAATGTAGATGTTTTTTTTTGGCCAAGATAGCTCATATTGCTATGTCCTTTACAGAAGATCCGCAGCAGGGAACACACCCAGTGCAGCTAGGCCTGGAGGAAGGTGTTGGTATGTCTAGTCAAATAATGTTTTTTTGAATCTTATTAACCCCATTAACACACATGTTTTTTCTTAGGAAAGAGTGTTGCCTTTTAGATGTTTACCCTGCAAAACACAGTTGACAGCATTAATGGGTGCCGTCATTAGTAGGCAGACCAAGCCTTCTTAACCTTTGGGAGGGTTTAGCAAGTGTCCTATGAGCCCAGGAAAGCACTTTTGAATGTTTGGCCTCAATGCTTCATTCATGAAGCTAGGAGGGCAATCTGGCCATAATCATTACTGACTAAGGTTATGTACTAAACATGTTTTTTTTTTTTTTTTTTAAAAGAACATCAGGCCCCTCTTGACGTTGCAGCTGGAGTTGGATCAGGAGCTGGCGACGATTCTGCATCCAGTGCTGTGGTATGTGATATAAGGGAACAAGGTGCACATGTAACATTTCAATGGTAGCATTGATTTTGGACTAGATGTGGCTTACATTGTGTGTGTTAAATTAGTGCTATGACATTCTGACGATGCACCAGCACAACAAGAGTTCTATCTTGAACATCAGGGAATTATGTTATAATTTGGTGTGCCACTAATGTTCCAAAAACATCCAGGATCTTTAAAGTCCGGCCCGTCTTTGATTTTCCAGGTCCAAATTCATGGGTATCGTTTGGTTGGGTTGTCCTCTAGCCGATTGATGGCAAGATTTTAGACAACATACGTAGATGTATAAAGTCATTGGTGTAGTAACAGATTTACCAAAAGCATAAACAACCTACCACACCAGGGTTAATTGGGAACACCTTCATGTTGAATCTTTTTTGCCTTTGTCATATTAGTCCTACCAATATAATATGTACCCATTATCAGAAGTGTTGCTAGCTTGGATAATCTTACAATGAACAAGTACTCATTAGAAGCACATCAAACTTTTCAACGTTCTGCTTGGGGTGTTAAGTTGTCAAACTAATCTGAAATATTTAGTCATGATGTTTGATAATGATTTGGTCTATTTCTTCTGCTTTCAGGTAGCCTTAGATGCAGAGGGATTGTCACCTACCCAACTTCGTCCATCTATGCTGGATGTAGCCGAGAGGCTGCTTGATGAGTATCAGGTCCAAAATGAGTTAAGGAGGCGTACTCAGCAATCTACTGAGGCAGTACGTCTGCTCGGGCTCATACAGGAATCTGTAGCAACAATGGTACAGGTTCACCAGGATATGTTACAGGTTCAACAGGATATGCGTAACAGCTTGGTAAGTTTAGCAGACCAGCATCAACGGGATCGGCAAAGTGTTGACACTCAGGTGCTGGCCACACGCCAATGCCTGTTTGGATCTGAAGATGCCCCATTGGCAGAGCCCTCCCAAACATCTCACTCACCTGCCACTGCAGGTTGTGGTAGTGGGAGGGTAATGCCAGTGTTGGCCACTTGTCAGGCAGCTGGGGATGGGACAATTCCTCCTGTAGCCACTCCTAGCACTTCACACTCCGTTCGGACTCCCACACCCCTCAATGAGCAATCCTCCTGCACAACCTCAATGCGCACTGGTTCCACAGTACCCCTTCCACCTGACTACATTCCCTCCACACCTTTATCACTTCACTCCTCCCCAGGCCGTTCTTCTTTTTTGTCACCAATGCGACATGTCGTTTGCCCCCGCACCGTGGACCACAACAACCAATCAACCACCACTCCCCACACATCTTCACAACCCTTGCACCACCAGCAGCATCAAATAGCCTTGGAGCAGCAACGATCCCATCTCATGGTAATGGCACACGTTACCCAAATTCTTAGGCTGAGCACAGAGCAGATGGGACTATTGGCACAAGATCTTCAGTCTGGGACATTTCCAGGGTTCAACACCCTGCATCAGCAGCAGCCTCAGACACAAGATCTGATTCTAATGGGCCACTTTACCAGAACTCTAAGGCTAACCCCAGAGCAGATGGGACTATTGGCCCACCATTTGATGGCAGGAACCTTTCCATTGCTCACCACACTGCTTCAGTCACCACCACCACCACCAACTTAATTTCTTTTTTTTTTTTTTTTTTGGTTTTGTTAATGATTGTTACATTGGCCAATTTGTGGGGCCATTTTTTTTTTAAATTTGAGGGTGGCACAATATGATTTCTTATAGTGCTTTTTTTGGGGATGAAATAAAATTTTATGCAAAATGATTAGTTTGTGTTTGCTCTTTGGTTTTTTAGGAGTGTTGGTGGCCAAGTAATGGCCCTGGTTAATGTAGGCATTTATACACACGTGCTTCTCGATCTCCAAACATATGATTTCATGTAAATTTAGATAACTCAATGTTCACATAACGACCCAAGAAAAGGTCTCCCTTCAAATGTAGCTTCAAAACAAGTCTCAAGGCTAACATAAACCAAAGCCAACATACTAACAATTACAGACCACACCACTCAAGTAAACAAATACAACACAAAAGACATTCGATGTGTACACCAAAAAGAAAACTTGGGTAATAAAATAAATGTTTTAATAACACATGTGGGTGTCTACCAACTGTAGCGTACAAAAAATATATTACAATATATAATAGAATGAACTAAATTGCCAATGTAACATTTGTGTTGCAAAGAGCAACATACTTAAATTTAATTTAGATAAACATTTTAAACATTTTTTATGTTTTGACATCATTTTTTGGAAGGTTTTCACAAAAACAATTCATTTTTGTAAACATTTTTGGTTTTGTCCGTTGCCATAAAAACAACAAGGCTTTTTTGTAAACATTTTTGGTTTTGTCCGTTGCCATAAAAACAACAAGGCTTATTTGTAAACATTTGTGGTTTTGTCGGTTGCCATAAAAACAACAAGGCTTTTTTGTAAACATTTTTGGTTTTGTCCGTTGCCATAAAAACAACAAGGCTTTTTTGTAAACATTTGTGGTTTTGTCCGTTGCCATAAAAACAACAAGGCTTTTTTGTAAACATTTTTGGTTTAGTTTGTTACCAAAAACAACAAGGCTTTTTTGTAAACATTTTTGGTTTTGTCCGTTGCCATAAAAACAACAAGGCTTTTTTGTAAACATTTTTGGTTTTGTCCGTTGCCATAAAAACAACAAGGCTTATTTGTAAACATTTGTGGTTTTGTCCGTTGCCATAAAAACAACAAGGCTTTTTTGTAAACATTTTTGGTTTAGTTTGTTACCAAAAACAACAAGGCTTTTTTGTAAACATTTTTGGTTTTGTCCGTTGCCATAAAAACAACAAGGCTTTTTTGTAAACATTTTTTTTTTGGTTGCCAAAAACAAGGCTTTTTTTTTTTTTTTTTGGTTTTTTTGGTTCCCAAAAAAAGGGTTTTTTATAAATTTTTATATTTTTTTTGGTTGCCAAAAACAAGGCTTTTTTTTTTTTTTTTTTTTATTTGGGTCCCCAAAAAAAGGGTTTTTTATAAATTTTTATATTTTTTTTGGTTGCCAAAAACAAGGCTTTTTTTGTTTTTTGTTTTTTTTGGGTCCCCAAAAAAAGGGTTTTTTATAAATTTTTATATTTTTTTTGGTTGCCAAAAACAAGGCTTTTTTTTTTTTTTTTTTTTTGGGTCCCAAAAAAAGGGTTTTTTTTTAAACTGTTTTTGATTTTTTTGTTAGATTTTTGTTTATAATGGGCAACAATTACAAATGTGACATTTCTTTGTGTTGCAACGTGCAACATAAGTAAACAAACCACAAAAAAAAAATACTAGGATCTTTTTAAAGGTGTGACATTCCTAACGAATGGCTCCTTAGGGTCTGGATCCACGCCACAAAGGTGTTCCAAATATAGAATTCGGTCTCCGCACCACCTCATATAATCCAGGAGGACCTCGTAGGTGAGGTGGGTGTGCCCTGGGTAGAAAAAAACATGACAATTAGTTTTAGGCAAAATGATCCAAACAAGGATTGTAATTAATGTGCCTCAACAAATATGCTTAGGAGTCTATTGGTTGGCTTTTATCAACACTCTGAAGCAAATATGCTAAATTGCTGTTGTAAACCTTAAACTCAAACTTTCACAGCAAATTGTTCAAAAGGTTACATAAGATGGCTTGGAATGTTAGTAGCAGTTCCACCAAAGCTAAGTAAAATGCTTTTCTGCATGTAAACACAAGCAATCATTTTGAAGAATGTAAGGTGTTTTGGGTTCAATTGGTCAACACGATACATGTGCACACATTTATCTCTATCACCATTGGAATCTGTGGAGCGTTCTCTCTCCCTCTTACTGTCTATAGATTGAACCTGACACATAGTAGAGACTCACCCTTAGGAATTTTGAGGGCCAGTTCTGGACGGAGCAGATGTGTCTGCTCCCCTGATCTCCTTTCCGCCATCCCAGCTGTGTTAAGAGAGAAGAAAAAGTTTATCAACAAATGGACTCACGCTAACTGTAGGTTACGCAGTCATGAAAACGCTCTAACACCCACTCATTACCCCTCCACATTTCCCTGAAAGTTTTATTTAGACATTGATATGGTGGTGATGCAGATTTGTACAGTGCAAGCGTCATTCTTCTGGGTGAAGCTTGTAGCGTTAAGGATACGTACTCCCTGCTTTTGTGCTGATTGTGTTTTTCTGATGTTTTTGGTGCCTCAGCCCTGCCTGTTCTAAGTGTTGGAAACATATCATTTTGGGAGGGCTGCGGAAAACTAATCAGGTTAGACTTACACTCTCTAGGTTTTTGGGGACAAGAGAAATAACAATCCTCCTTTTTACATGGCCCCTGTACACACCTCTAGGCACCTCCCTCCTGTTGTTTGACCCCACAGCAGGCAGCTTGCTATGGAGGCACATGAGATGAAGCCAAGCACCCTGTGCCTGTTCAGGCACTAGGCTGTGAGCCAGCCTTGCCCCCCTCCCTTCCAATGGTCTCAATGATTAGGAGTGACAGCATCAGGAGGCAATATTGGCATGCTGTCACCTCAGTTAAGGAGGAGGGGGAGTCTGTTCCAGACAAGTATTAGTGCAAAAATTTGGACCGTAAAAAATGGTCCCAGTAAGTCTTAGGGGGAATATGCACACCTATCACTTGGAATACTAATGCATAGAATGCATTCACATAAAGAACCCGCTGCCTTTAGAACAACTTGAAGCCTGAGCGGGGACATACACAGTTAGCATTTCTCCACTTACTAAGTAGACACATTACTGGAAAAGCACACAACTTACCATCATCAGGTTTTTTTGGGGCCCCTGAAGTGGATGGCGTGGCTGGCTCTGGAGAAACTGCACAAAAAGAACACAAATTGTGAACTGGAATGTGGTACATTACCGAGGAAGAGTATTTATGAAAGATTGACAAACACACATTTTCAGTGTTGACTAAATCAGGACATGATTAAATTACAATGTCCCCTAAAAATTTACAAGTACAAAGCACACCATTTCCAATGTAGAGAAACTAACACCAATTTAGAATAGGGTGGCTTGAGATAACTTACAAAAGATAACATGTCCTGTAAAGCTCCCCAAAACCACCTTTCAAACATGAAGGTTAAGCAAGAGTGTTTCATGACCAACCTTCCTGTCACATATAGCAAAACTACACTTGCTTTGACTCCAACTTAGATTATCCTAGATACACATCATCCTAGCACACACAATTCATGTGAGAATCTAATTTTAGGTACTTACAGACTAGTTCAGGGGAGCCTGGAGTGGGGGAGGATGGGGGAGACCCTACATGGGGGGATGGTGTCCCTTCATGGGGGGATGGCGTTGTATCTCCTAGAAACACAAAGACACAAATACAATCCTTGAACAAAAGCTATTTGATAAAGGCACACAGAAAGTAGTCTGGAAACATTGAAGGTAGTAGTTACAGTGGACTGGGTAAGCAGTGGCCCCTCTTCCCCAGTCCTCCACAACAAACATCCTCAATGTCAGCTGCTACAAAACCCCAATGTCAAAATATATATATTACAGCCCTTATATTTACCAGGACACATTGAACACACAAACACATGTAGAATACTTACTTCCCCTTTGAGGAGAGCCCAGGTCCTCATCCGAGTCGGACCAATTGGCCTCTTCTTGGCCAACAGTTTGTTCCTGGCCCGGATCCAGGCGACTCGGCCCTGCCTGAGGCTCCTCTCTTGCTGAAGTTACATCAACCACAAAAGAAAACAAAACAAACAATCATTCCTCCAAGTTCGACCTAATACACAACACACCAGCACATCCACATTACTTACAGGGGGCCTGAGAAGGCTGAGCCGCAACATCCTGATCACTGGTTTCTAAAATAAAAGAAAAACATTATATATTATTTATGGACACAAATAGGCAGTAACCTCTCATCATGCTAGCACCATACTCAATGCCCCTACAATTCAGAACATAGAAGTGCACTTACACCAATGAGATGCATTGACCATGTTTTAAAACAGGAGGGCACCATGCAAATTAAGCGGGCGCCTAAGGCCTCGCACCTACAGGGGCCTTGCGGCCAGTGGCGGAGCACCAACATTTCGAAGGGCGCAGTCAGGGAAATCTCCCAAGTAAAAGATTGCTTTCAATCCTCGGATCAAAAAGTTGCAGCAGTGTGCTGCAGTCCCTTCACTGCGTCTGCCAGGTGTCTGTTGTCCGCTGACACTTACTCCTCCTTCTCTGCCTGGGGATTGGCCGTCTGATCATGTTATCCTAAGATGTGGAGGAATCGGTAGGTGTGTACCTGCACCAGTAGGAAGTGACTGGCCGGTCAACTCACTCTGCTATCATCAGTTGTTGCTCTGGGAGGAGAGCTCCGCCCTGGACCCGGAACATACAGGTAACCAGGCCCAGACTTGATATTTTGCAGGCTGGTCATAGATTTGTTGTGTCCACTATGCAAAGTGGTTGAGTAGCCCCAGGGAAGTTGGAAGAGTCTGAAAATGGTTGGTGGAGGAGGAGGAGAAGAAGGCCCTGGGTGGCTGGGGGACAAGGAGAGGGCCCCTGGGGGTTTTCTAGAGGAGGAAAGATCCACAATGACGCCAGAGTCAATTGCCAAGGAAGAGAGTGGAGCTGAGCAAGTCCTGCCTATCTGACATGAAAGCCAAACATGGTGTAGATGGAGCCCTTTGCCCTACACAATGACAGCACCAGAGGTGGAAGGTGAGTGGTAGCGGGTCTTTGACATTATAGAGCATATGGACTCTGTCCATTATTGGTAGTTTTGTTTGGAGTTGTCCTTTAGATGTTTAACTGTGTTGTTTTTGACCCGAGCTGTGAGGGACTGAGGTATGACAGCCCACTATGCTGAGACTTATAGTGCCCTAGAATGTTGAGGACTGAGGAATCCTTAGTCCCTAACAGAGGGCACTACAAGTCTTAGCATAGCAGGCAGTATTTCCTCATTCCCCTACAGAGAGGATTACAAGTCCAAGCAGGTAGCCTTCTGCAGTGGGACTTGTTGTGCCCTTGACTGTGGTGGACTGAGGAAGGGAAGTGTAAGAGGGTCTCTGTAAGCTCAGATGTATGGGGGAGCTTTGGGGAACACAGAGTTCCCTTTTACACCAGAGTCCCCAGCTTCCCCCCTCAAATAATGGTTCCCAAACTCTCCTTATATCAGAGTCTTCACACTTCCCTCTTACAGTGTAGTAAGTCTGGAGACTCCGATGTAAAGGGGGCTCTGTAAAATGTGATTAGAGATTAGAAATTTCTAACATTTTTATTTTCTACTTACGATCCACAATTTTCAGCTGCTCAAATGGCTCGCTGCCTCTGACTGCATATTGGAGTGTGGCCGTCCTCCTCCTCCCCTTCTTCACCAAAAGCACAAGAGGGTGCCGTCCGTCCGCTTTGGCTAGAAGCAGAAGAAAAAAAAAAACATAAAAAATACGAATGTACATAGTAGTATTAAAGGTTGTGAAGAGACACTTGATGGAGGTAGGAAAGGTAGGAGCGAGAGGGAGGGGGGGGGGGGGTGTTGGTATTAGTGTTGTTGCATAGCTAAACACATGTCCACCTACCCAAAAAATTGTAACCTATCTGGTCACATGTAATGTATATTTTTACTTACCGGAGATTTGCTCCACAGCCTTTAGCAGGAGCCTGGGTGAGCGCCTTTTGGCATCACTCCAGGCCCGCTGCAGATCCACTATCTCAGGCAGAAACTGAAATCTCCGCTGCAGCCTCATCCGGAGACGACACATCATCTTGTGCTTTTGGTGAAGATGCGTATAAACTTTATCATACCCCCAGAGGAGGAGGAGCTGTGGAAAGAGCAGTGTATGTTTGAGTCCAAGTATGTCCAAAATAGTACAGTCTTCAAATAACATGCTAGGTCGTCTTTGAGATATTGTAGAACAAAGAATTCCATTTCTGGTGATACATATACATCGATGTCCAAATCTACCTCCATGACATAGGTTGCCCCACACTGGTGATTTCCTCTACATGATATAGCCATTTTCTCAATTGGCCTTTCATGACACACCCAGGGCCGCCATCAGGGGGGACAGGCAGTCACTGTATTTACAACCTTATTGCTGTCCATTTAGCAGGGTGCAAGTAACTTTACACACATGTAGCATAGGTATCAACTTTTGTCACCATGTTAAAAGGACAGCAGTATGGGTAGCATTACAGTGACTGTTATTAGTCCAGGCTCACTAAACTAGCCAATGCTTGGAAAAGCAAGCCATGCAGATTGCTTTTCAGGTCCCTTTTAACACGAGCTGTCTGATTGGGTGTGGCTGTTAATTTTTGACGCAGACCTGATAAGCCCCTCAATTCTCCTTTATGGAGTGTTATATGTAAATGGGATTGCTTCATTTGAGATGCAGATTTAAACTGTGTATGGCCAGGCTGAAGGTACCCAAGTTGATTGGTCGATCACCTGGAGGACAACGTACAACCAGTCTGTCAGATTTTACACACACTTATCGCTAGCATCTCTTGTAGCCACTAGCAATAATCACTGTGTTTTCCTGGCAGGGGCAGCACCAGGAGAACACAATGGCTCCGCAGGAGGGTTTCCCCTGTCTGTGTTGATGGTGGAATCAAGGCAAAATGTTTTTCCTGCAAGCCACGGGACAAACAAAGATATTTTTTTAATGAATCCATGATTTTGCCAAAATGGAAAAAAAAAGATGTTTGCTTTGTATATTCTTAAGTTTGCTACATAACTAGAACATGTAACAGTGTTATATCATTGCAGGAGATTTCCCTTCACTTCCTGTCTTGGTGTCACCAGGACAGGAAGTGAGGGAATCTCCCGTGGGGATACAGCCAGCAATTCTTTCCTTTTATATATACTATGGACATTATAAGGCAACAATTGCAAGCTATTTCCCCACAGTGATATTCCCCTCACTTCCTGTCTTGGTGACACTAAGACAGGAAGTGAGGGAAAATCTCATGCAATGATATCACCCTACTAGAAATTGTAGTTCCGTCTAAAAAGTATACATAAAGTAAGCACTTGGTTTCCAAAGTGGCAAAATTATGGAGGAGTTAAAACCCCATAGTGTGATCGGGTAATCTGACGGTGTGTTCCTACACTCCTCAATGTGTCTGTTCATTAAGCTGTGCTGAATTATCCTTGATTCACAATTCCTGCAAGAGTTGCACATGGTATGTGGGAGATGCAAATTTAAGGTGGCATAATTATCCACACAATCACACATAATCCTTTTTAAAGGTCACCAGCAGAATTTGATGGCATAGTGGTTCACAGCAGTGCCATCATATTCCAGTTAGATCTGTCAATTAACAAAGCAATGGGATCTGGGGGTGTATTTAACTTGCAATGGACACCCCCATTCATTATCATATGGCAGTGTGAGATGGGTCTGTTGGGAATGTGATCCATTGAGACAAGTGATTATACACTCATGTGTTTCTTTTAGAGGTGATTTGTTCAAGGCAATCCTTTGAAGACATGACCATTCCAGAT
>NW_028119009.1:0-15385 GCF_965119305.1 Pelophylax lessonae | reverse complement strand
TGAGTAGCTCGGCATCCAACCTTGTGCAAATGGGGTCTTTCATGCTGTCATGCCTGTTGAGGGACCCTCGTATAAAAAGGCTGAAGGAGAACGACCTGTACTGGGTGGCCACGCTACTAGACCCCCGGTATAAGCAGAAAGTCTCTGATATGTTACCCAATTACCGGCAGTCGCAAAGGATGCAGCAGCTACAAAATAAGTTGAAAAGTATGCTTTACACAACATATAAGGGTGATGTCACAGCACAACGGGAATCCAACAGGGGAAGAGGTGAAAGTAATCCTCCTCCTACAACCACGCCGGCAAGGACAGGATGCTTTACAGACGTCTTGTTGATGGAGGACATGCGGAGCTTTTTTAGTCCTATGCATCGCCACAGCCCTTCGGGGTCCACCCTCAGAGAACGACTCGACCGACAGGTAGCAGACTACCTTGCCTTAACTGCAGATATCGACACTCTGAGGAGCGATGAACCCCTTGACTACTGGGTGTGCAGGCTTGACCTGTGGCCTGAGCTATCCCAATTTGCCATTGAACTTCTGGCCTGCCCCGCTTGAAGTGTGCTGTCAGAAAGGACCTTCAGCGCAGCAGGAGGTATTGTCACTGAGAAGAGAATTCGCCTAGGTCAAAAAAGTCTTGATTACCTCACGTTTATTAAGATGAATGAGGCATGGATCCCGAAGGGACTGACAGTGGGGGATGCATTTGACTAAAAAAGGCCTGGTGATGACTGAGATGCCTTGGCCTAAAAATGGTCCACACGCTGCTGTCTTTAATCATTCTCTGCATGCCGGATGACTTACGTGACGTCTCCGCCACCAACTACGGTTCAAGCCGCAATGTTTTAGTGCACTTTCTGCCTTGAAAACCTCAATTTTTCAGGCCGCTGCTACAGCAGCGGCTGCAACAATAGCTACTTTTTCATGCATGTGTACATGCCTAATTTTTCTGGCCTCTGGTGCTACACTGTGGCTGCAAAAAAACAAAAAACAAAAAAAAAGGCACATACATGTGTCAATTCCCCTTCGTGATCGTTACCTTGTCGTGGTGAAGGGGCTTGCATATCACAATGAAGCGATCACCTCTAGGAGTGTGTTGGCACACCCCAGATGATAAGGTCGTTGCTTCATTGTGAACAGACCAAAGCGATCCGCAGGTTAATTTTTCATAGAAAAAACATTCATTTTCTTTCATTCTTTCTGCGGAGCTGGGTATTTTTTGGCCGCGTTACTGAATGCTCATGAACAATGGCTGTAGGCTCATGCGTCCTTTTGCGGAGGTGACAACCCTGGTGGTCAGTCGAACCCAAGGCAACATCATCGACCTCATCCCATATGCGTTTTTTCTGGAGCGTGCCCTGCGAAGAGTACTGGATCAGGCTGTAGATGAGCATGAAGAGGAAGAGTTGTGGTCCACTCCCCATCACCACCAGAAGCAGCCTTTTCGTTGTCAATTGCTGGACCTGTGGCAACGCAGAGAGAGGAGTCTGAAGAAGAGAAGTCAGAGGAGGAAGGTGGCTTTGAGGAGGTGGAATACCAGACACAGCAGGCGTCCCAGGGGGCTTGTTCTCACCTTTCGGGGACCCTTGGTGTTGTACGTGGCTGGGTGGAGGAAGAGACCTTCAATGATGTCAGTGAGGACAAGGAACGGGACATGGCTAGCTTGGTATCCAACCTTGTGCAAATGGGGAGTTTGCGGTTGTGCAAATGGACTGACTGACTGTTGTTAAACGGGGAGTTTGGTCTGTCAGAGTTTGGTCTGTCACTGTGAAGCGGGCGTAACCCTTACACTACTTGACCGATAAAACATCATACCTGATCGTATTCACACACTGGATGTTTTAAAGCACGTTATTCCAAACAATTTAGGAATGTTAGGTGATTTTTGCCCTTTATGGATCAAAACCCGACTCTGCGTCAACTACGTAATTTTCCATGGGAGTTTTGCCATGGATCCCCCTCCGGCATGCCACAGTCCAGGTGTTAGTCCCCTTGAAACAACTTTTCCATCACTATTGTGGCCAGAAAGAGTCCCTGTGTGTTTTAAAATTCGAACGGCGAATTTTAGGTTCGTGATATCACTAACCGATACAGACTATGCCATAATTTAATTTTCTTACACTCCAAAAGGGTGTATATTGAATAGCGGAATAGGAAAAATGTTATAATACGTTGTATCTCACACGTACAAACACAGACTAGGCCCCGATTACAATTTTTTGTACCCTAAAGGCAGGATGAGGAAGAGGAGTAGGAGGAGTTGGGAACAGGAGCAAAAACTGAAGAGCCCTGCAATCCTCGGCGGTAGAAGGAGATGCGCCAAACAAATTTAAAAAGGTGTATCTCACATGTACCGGTACAGACTATCCCGCAATTTAATTTTTTACACTCAAACAGGGTGTATATTGAATAGCGGAATAGGAGAAATTTAACAAAACGGTGTATGTCACACGTACAAACACAATCTAGGCCCTGATTACAATTTTTTGTACCCTAAAGGCAGGATGAGGAAGAGGAGTAGGAGGAGTTGGGAACAGGAGCAAAAACTGAAGCGCCCTGCAATCCTCAGCGGTAGAAGGAGATGCGCCATACAAATTTAAAAGGGTGTATCTCACATGTACTGGTACAGACTATCCCGCAATTTAACTTTTTACACTCAAACAGGGTGTATATTGAATGGCGAAATAGGAGAAATTTTACAAAACGGTGTATCTCACACGTACAAACACAATCTAGGCCCCGATTACAATTTTTTGTACCCTAAAGGCAGGATGAGGAGTAGGAGGAGTTCGGAACAGGCAGGAGGCAGACTAAAGCACCCTCAAATCCTCGGCAGTATGAGATGCGCCACAAAAATTGGAAAGGTGTATCTCACACGTACCAACACAGACTATCCCGCAATTTAACTGATCCCCAAAAGTTTTTATTGAATAGCGGAATAGGAAATATGATCCAAAAAAGTGTATGTATCTCACACGTACAGAAGCACACTAGGCCCCAATTACTATTGTTTGTACCCCTAAAGGCAGGATGAGGAGTAGAAGGAGTTTGGAACAGGCAGCACCCTCAAATCTTCAGAAGTATGAGATGAACCCCAAAAACTTGGAAAGTTGGATCTCACACGTACCAACACAGACTATCCCGCAATTTAATTGATCCCCAAAGGTTTTTATTGAATAGCGGAATAGGAAATATGATCAAAAAAAGTGTATGTATTTCACACGTACAGAAGCACACTAGGCCCCAATTACTATTGTTTGTACCCCTAAAGGCAGGATGAGGAGTAGGAGGAGTTTGGAACAGGCAGCACCCTCAAATCTTCAGAAGTATGAGATGAACCCCAAAAACTTGGAAAGGTGGATTTCACACATACCAACACAGACTATCCCGCAATTTAATTGATCCCCAAAGGTTTTTATTGAATAGCGGAATAGGAAATATGATCAAAAAAAGTGTATGTATCTCACACGTACAGAAGCACACTAGGCCCCAATTACTATTGTTTGTACCCCTAAAGGCAGGATGAGGAGTAGGAGGAGTTTGGAACAGGCAGCACCCTCAAATCTTCAGAAGTATGAGATGAACCCCAAAAACTTGGAAAGGTGGATCTCACACGTACCAACACAGACTATCCCGCAATTTAACTGATCCCCAAAGGTTTTTATTGAATAGCGGAATATGAAATATGATCCAAAAAAAGTGTATGTATCTCACACGTACAGAAGCACACTAGGCCCCAATTACTATTGTTTGTACCCCTAAAAGGCTGGATAAGGAGTAGGAGGAGTATGGAACAGGCAGCACCCTCAAATCTTCAGAAGTATGAGATGAACCCCAAAAACTTGTAAAGGTGGATCTCACACGTACCAACACAGACTATCCCGCAATTTAATTGATCCCCAAAGGTTTTTATTGAATAGCGGAATAGGAAATATGATCCAAAAAAGTGTATGTATCTCACACGTACAGAAGCACACTAGGCCCCAATTACTATTGTTTGTACCCCTAAAGGCAGGATGAGGAGTAGGAGGAGTTTGGAACAGGCAGCACCCTCAAATCTTCAGAAGTATGAGATGAACCCCAAAAACTTGGAAAGGTGGATCTCACACGTACCAACGCAGACTATCCCGCAATTTAACTGATCCCCAAAGGTTTTTATTGAATAGCGGAATAGAAAATATGATCAAAAAAAGTGTATGTATCTCACACGTACAGAAGCACACTAGGCCCCAATTACTATTGTTTGTACCCCTAAAGGCAGGATGAGGAGTAGGAGGAGTTTGGAACAGGCAGCACCCTCAAATCTTCAGAAGTATGAGATGAACCCCAAAAACTTGGAAAGGTGGATCTCACACGTACCAACACAGACTATCCCGCAATTTAATTGATCCCCAAAGGTTTTTATTGAATAGCGGAATAGGAAATATGATCAAAAAAAGTGTATGTATCTCACACGTACAGAAGCACACTAGGCCCCAATTACTATTGTTTGTACCCCTAAAGGCAGGATGAGGAGTAGGAGGAGTTTGGAACAGGCAGCACCCTCAAATCTTCAGAAGAATGAGATGAACCCCAAAAACTTGGAAAGGTGGATCTCACACGTACCAACACAGACTATCCCGCAATTTAATTGATCCCCAAAGGTTTTTATTGAATAGCGGAATAGGAAATATGATCCAAAAAAGTGTATGTATCTCACACGTACAGAAGCACACTAGGCCCCAATTACTATTGTTTGTACCCCTAAAGGCAGGATGAGGAGTAGGAGGAGTTTGGAACAGGCAGCACCCTCAAATCTTCAGAAGTATGAGATGAACCCCAAAAACTTGGAAAGGTGGATTTCACACATACCAACACAGACTATCCCGCAATTTAATTGATCCCCAAAGGTTTTTATTGAATAGCAGAATAGGAAATATGATCAAAAAAAGTGTATGTATCTCACACGTACAGAAGCACACTAGGCCCCAATTACTATTGTTTGTACCCCTAAAGGCAGGATGAGGAGTAGGAGGAGTTTGGAACAGGCAGCACCCTCAAATCTTCAGAAGTATGAGATGAACCCCAAAAACTTGGAAAGGTGGATCTCACACGTACCAACACAGACTATCCCGCAATTTAACTGATCCCCAAAGGTTTTTATTGAATAGCGGAATAGGAAATATGATCCAAAAAAAGTGTATGTATCTCGCACGTACAGAAGCACACTAGGCCCCAATTACTATTGTTTGTACCCCTAAAGGCAGGATGAGGAGTAGGAGGAGTTTGGAACAGGCAGCACCCTCAAATCTTCAGAAGTATGAGATGAACCCCAAAAACTTGGAAAGGTGGATCTCACACGTACCAACGCAGACTATCCCGCAATTTAACTGATCCCCAAAGGTTTTTATTGAATAGCGGAATAGAAAATATGATCAAAAAAAGTGTATGTATCTCACACGTACAGAAGCACACTAGGCCCCAATTACTATTGTTTGTACCCCTAAAGGCAGGATGAGGAGTAGGAGGAGTTTGGAACAGGCAGCACCCTCAAATCTTCAGAAGTATGAGATGAACCCCAAAAACTTGGAAAGGTGGATCTCACACGTACCAACACAGACTATCCCGCAATTTAATTGATCCCCAAAGGTTTTTATTGAATAGCGGAATAGGAAATATGATCAAAAAAAGTGTATGCATCTCACACGTACAGAAGCACACTAGGCCCCAATTACTATTGTTTGTACCCCTAAAGGCAGGATGAGGAGTAGGAGGAGTTTGGAACAGGCAGCACCCTCAAATCTTCAGAAGAATGAGATGAACCCCAAAAACTTGGAAAGGTGGATCTCACACGTACCAACACAGACTATCCCGCAATTTAATTGATCCCCAAAGGTTTTTATTGAATAGCGGAATAGGAAATATGATCCAAAAAAGTGTATGTATCTCACACGTACAGAAGCACACTAGGCCCCAATTACTATTGTTTGTACCCCTAAAGGCAGGATGAGGAGTAGGAGGAATTTGGAACAGGCAGCACCCTCAAATCTTCAGAAGTGTGAGATGAACCCCAAAAACTTGGAAAGGTGGATCTCACACGTACCAACACAGACTATCCCGCAATTTAATTGATCCCCAAAGGTTTTTATTGAATAGCGGAATAGGAAATATGATCAAAAAAAGTATATGTATCTCGCACGTACAGAAGCACACTAGGCCCCAATTACTATTGTTTGTACCCCTAAAGGCAGGATGAGGAGTAGGAGGAGTTTGGAACAGGCAGCACCCTCAAATCTTCAGAAGTATGAGATGAACCCCAAAAACCCCAAATATCATTCAGCTCTGCTGCAGGCCACAATTTAATTTTTTTTAACCCAAGGCTGTATATTGAATAGTGGAATAGAAAAAAGTGTATGATTTTTGAAACCACTCAATAATAGCACATGTGAACTGAACACAGCAGTGTATGATCAGTCAGCACAGCACAGCTGAAGGAAAAACGCTGCACACAGTGCCTGATAGAAAAATACTTTTCTCCCTCCTCCTCAGTGGGCAAAAAAGATTGTGTTCACTGCACCCCAAAAAGATTGTGTTCACTGCACCCCAAAAAGATTGTGTTCACTGCACCCCACACAAAGCAAAATGGATGTGGACCACTGACACCTGCCTATCTCCTATCCCACCCCACACAGCAATATCGATTGTAGTTTGTAGAACACACTGACCCTAAAAATCAGCAGACTCTCTCCCTAAAAGGATTGATAAGATCGTAGATCGGTCACTGCAAACCCCACCCCACACAGCAATATCGATTGTAGTTTGTAGAACACACTGACCCTAAATATCAGCAGACTCTCTCCCTAAAAGGATTGATAAGATCGTAGATCGGGTGACTGCAAACCCCACCCCACACAGCAATATCGATTGTAGTTTGTAGAACACACTGACCCTAAAAATCAGCAGACTCTCTCCCTAAAAGGATTGATAAGATCGTAGATCAGTCACTGCAAACCCCACCCCACACAGTAATATCGATTGTAGTTTGTAGAACACACTGACCCTAAAAATCAGCAGACTCTCTCCCTAAAAGGATTGATAAGATCGTAGATCGGTCACTGCAAACCCCACCCCACACAGCAATATCGATTGTTGTTTGTAGAACACACTGACCCTAAAAATCAGCAGACTCTCTCCCTTAAAGGATTGATAAGATCGTAGATCGGTCACTGCAAACCCCACCCCACACTGCAATATCGATTGTAGTTTGTAGAACACACTGACCCTAAAAATCAGCAGACTCTCTCCCTAAAATGCCTACAACTCGCCCTGCCTAACACACTCCGACCTGTCCCTCAATTCTATCCGGACACAAATGTTTTTTTTTTTTTTCCTGTCTGTCCCTAATCAGCAGCCAGCACGTTGATGTGTGCTCTTTCCCTGAACTAAACAGCAGAATGACGCCGCAGCGGCGCTGCCTCGAACTTATAAAGACTTGGTCACATGCTTCAGACGGCCAATCACAGCTACTAATACATTTGTAGGCATGGCTGGGATGGCTTAGGCACACCAGTTAAACGCTTGTTGATTGGCTGTTGAAAGCCCGCCATGAAAAGCGCGCCAATGCATGCAAAACCCGGAAATAAAATGACCGAACACGGATTTTTTCCCGAACATACAGTAAAGTTTTCGGGTCCGTGTTCGGGTAACAAAAATCCAATTATTTAATAATACAGTCCGTGTCCGCTCAACCCTAGTAGCTACGTAACCGTCTAAAAACATAAATGTGATAAGCTTATATAGTAATATATAATATACCGCGCTCAAGAAGTTGAACACACATCTTTGTGCAAGATATTAAATAAATTAAATGCAAAAAAATTCAAAAAATATTTAACCTCCCTGGCGGTATTCCCGAGCGTGGCTCGGGGTGGGATTTCACTGCCATAAGGGGTAACCCCGAGCCACACTCGGGGTACCGCCAGTACCACCAGGGAGCATCGCTGGATCCTTGTAGAGGGTTACTTACCTTGTCACCGGGATCCAGCAATGTGTCCCTTCGGCATACCGCGGCCAGATCTTCCGCCCG
The DNA here is from genome assembly GCF_965119305.1 of Pelophylax lessonae. Classification (NCBI taxonomy): domain Eukaryota; kingdom Metazoa; phylum Chordata; class Amphibia; order Anura; family Ranidae; genus Pelophylax; species Pelophylax lessonae. The sequence continues at coordinate 7,321 of NW_028119009.1, read as the reverse complement.
ATGCTGTAGAGCCCCGGCTTCTGTCTCCTGTGACGTGACGCTCGCAGGGGGGTGGAACCGGTGGCAAATTTGAAAAGTTATACACACAACCACACTGATTTCATTGCAAAATAAAATAAACTGATATTAGTTTGCCCCCCAGTGCCCTTACCTGCAGTTTTACTGTACGTTTATATATATATATATATATATATATATGTATATATACATATATATATTGTGAGGATTAGCTCGGTGGTAGGCGTATGGGTGACCCCTTTGGGGGTGCGTTTTCACAGAGATAGCCGATTAGAGGTTGAAAAACAAGACTGATTTATTCATGCAATTTACTTAACACAATTGCAAGCATCAAAACAGCCAAAATAAAATAAAAGACAAAATAAATCCTTGCCTCTGTGGGCGGCTACCTTCTCACAGCTGGAACCTACCTAAGAAGTCTTTCCAACCTACTGTTGGGCCGACACTGCTGATCCTACAGCAGACACTCAAATGTCCATTTGTTTGCTTTTCACACAGCACAAACATTGTCCATTGAACATGTCCCTTTACTCTTCACACGGAACACTTCTCTTCACACTCTTCACATGGAACACTTTGTCTTCTCACCTTTGAGACGTCTTCACTCGTGGTTACCCTCCTTAGCTTCACATCGCTTTAGGGGGTCTTCTCCCATGCTCACCAGCTTGTCGGGAGGCACACATCCGACTGTCCCCCTCTCCCAGCCCACACGGCGACAGGCGGCAGCAGTCCTTCTCCCATGCCCACACGGCGTCGGGAGGTACACGTATGTCTGTCCTCCTCTCCCAGCCTACACGGCGACAGGAGGCAGCACTCAATAGATTTTCTCTGGACAAATTATAGAGTCCTTGATCTCCTCATTCTGAACAGCTGAATGGTTTTCAACTTCCTGCTGGCTCTCTCTGCAGCCAACACCCTATAGTATCAGTGAACTTTCAAAGCAGGTGGGAATGTGTCTCCTCTCAGTGACTACATTCCCAGATTTACCTGACTTCCTGTCACATACCCCCCCCTCTTGTTTCAACCCTAGGGTTGGGACACATATTTCCAGGCACGCATGTGTCAGGCACTGCTGACTCACTGATAAGCCTCCTATTATCCTCAAGCTTCCGGATGAAACTGTTTTGTCATCTTCATTGACAGATTTCTCATAAATGCCACACAGTTTGTCTCTCATCTCATATACACATTCTTCAACTGCATTTTTGGCATCATTTTGCTCCTTCTCGTTTCTGTCATCTTCATTGACAGCTTTCTCATAAATGTCAGACAGCTTGTCTCTCATAACCGTCTGTCCAATCCACCATGGAGGACCGTGATCCATAGGCAACTCAATTGGGCTAGTCTTAATGTCTTCAACATTCTTAAGACGCCTCTCTCTGCAATCCATAAATGTTTTCCACAAAACTTTGAGAACCTTTGCTTCACTAAGCTTTGTTCCAAGTAGGGACTCTTGACATCCCTCTGTGACTTGAGTTGCCTCTCCATACATCTGTACACAATCATTGACTTTTTGTTGTAAAAGGGAATGATCTTCCTTCTTGAGCTTTGCTTGCTCTAAGATGCTGTGCAGAGGATTTTCCAATTGAGACAACAGGCTGTCACACATTTCTTCAAAGTGACCCCTGTTCCTTTTCCCAGAGATATCAATATCATTCACCAAACATTTCATATTCATAGGCAGATCGGAAGCATTTGCACTCATCAACTTCTTAAACTTTTCGCCCTCCTGAGCGAGTCGCAGTAAAGGCCTACTATTTGATTTGATATTCAGTTTATATTTCTTGCCAAACTCTTCACAGAAGTAGTCAACCAGAACATCATCAACTTTCCTTACACCAACATAGGGGTTAAAGGCAACAACACAGTTGAACCCAGCGATCTGGGTGGTATCCATTATAGACCTCCTCTCTGCATCAGTGAAGAAGCATGGAACTGCAACACATTCTTTTACAGGTTTCTTCAATGCACTTTCTGCTGAACTATTTGACCGCTCAAGGTCACCTAGTTCTTTTTCTCTATCTGAATTCCACATGGAATGCATCTCAAGATCACGATCAAACTTCTGCCACCCGTCTTTCACCAGTTCCATTTTGGAAACACTCCCTGAAAGGCACTTATTCATTTGCTTCACGTTTTCACCAACAGCCTTAGTTTTCCCCACTAGGTTTTCAGCCTGAACTGAGAAATCATCACATTTCTTACTCAGCTCCTTTGTTTGCTGAAGCTCTAATGATACATTTTCCAATGCTTGAAGTTTTTGAAGGAACGGTTTATTCCAAAGGGGTGATTCAAGCCACATGTCATCACATTTCTGAGGCTCACTCAGGACAGACCCCAAAACACTGATCCTTTTAAAAACTGCATCAGGCACACTATCCCCTCTTTGGGACAGATCCTCTGTTGCCTGGAATTCCTCTTCCAGTTCCTGCAACGGAATCTTCATCTCTTCTACTTGCTGTTCTAAGGCTCGCTTAGACTTTTCTAGCTCCTGAACTCTTTTCACAACATCATCCTTGGAGCTGACCAATTCTTCCATTTCTGTACGCAGCTGTTTGTTAACACTTTCTAGTTCAGCCTTACACTCTAGAGCTTCCTCCAAAGAGCGAGCCAAGAACAGGGCTTTGCTCTCGTTATCACGCACCTCCGTTTCTGCACGTGCGCGTTCTTCTGCATATTTTGCAGACACATTCTTCTCTTCACCAAGCATCTGATCAAACTTCTTTTTCACATCTTCAACACACTGTAATGAACCAACGCTTTCTTCCATGCGTTTTTTCATAACCGCTATCTGAGCTTGCAATGTTGCGACTTGCTCTGATAGGTTTTTCTTTGCTTCCGCCTCCTTTTTTAATTGTTCCAGGAAGCCATTTTTCTCATCTTCCATTTGTTTGAGCTTTGTGCTAAAACTCAGCCTTTGACACCTCTCTTCCTGTAAGAGTTCCTGCGTGTCTTGCAGCTGCGATTCCAAGATAGAAAAATCTTCCGCAATTTCTCTAGATTTGCTGTCTGCTTGAGAAAGCTGATTTGTAACATTGTCCAACTCAACTTGCAGTCGGTTTGCCTTCTCTGACAGCTTAGCACACAATCGGTCACCTTCTGACACCTTGACTTGCGATTCCAGAAGCTGTGCCTCTACTTTTTCCCTCTTATGTTCACAATCTTCTTTTCCCTGCATAAGAGCCTTCACCTCATTGGCTAGCATCTGGGAATAAGAATGTAATTCTGCCACACAGGCTTCTTTCTCCTTTAACTGCTGCTGGACACGTTGGGCTTCCCCTTTCCAACTTTCACAGTCCGCACGCCATTCATTTACCACATTGCTTAAAGTAGTGAGCTCATACACAGTACTCAGTAATTTAGCCTCTCTTTCACTTTTCTCTTTGTCGTTGAGAGACAATGTCGCTTTCAGAGCAACATTCTGTTCCTGCGACTCCTGCAGGTCTATTTTTGTAACTTCCAAACACTGAAGACTTTTTTCCAGCTGATTACGCAACTCCAACATATCAGCCATACTTTGCTTCTGCAAAGTCTGAATTTCACTTTCCTTTTCCATGAGGATGGTATCTTTCTCCATTATAGTCTCTCTGCGTTTTTGCAACTCGACCAAAAGAAGAGCAGTGGATTCTTCCCACTGTAACACATGAGACTTGAGTAGTTCATTCATTTCCTGCAAGTTTCTATGCTCCATTTTAAGCAATTCCAAGGCTTGTTCCTTTTCTTCCATTTTCCGTTGCAAGGCATCCAACTCAGCCCTGCACACATACTCGGTTTCTTCCAAACCGATGGCCTCCATTGGCTGCTGGCGTCTCTGTTTCCAGCCTGCCATGCTCTCTTGGTGAGCCTTTTGCTGAGCTGCAAAGCTCCGCTGAAAATCCGCATTTGCCTGCTGTTGAGCTGCATTTGCTTGCTGTTGAGCTGCATTTGATATAATCAGATGTTTCAACATCTCCTCCATTTTGAGTTTACTTTTCATCTGAGCACACTGCGTCTCCATAGCAGTTTCATCAGTGTTGCTAGGGACAACAACCTTCCTGTTTAGTAGACTCTCTTTAGGCATGGATGGGGCTGGTTCAGACGGCAACATCCCCTCCATCCAAAGAATCCGGTCTCTCATTTCATCTATCTTTGCATTTTTCAGGCGTTTGGACCGCCCCATCTTCAATAACTCCACAAACAAATTTTTCACAATCCAGCAAACAATTTTCAGACCACTGTCTCTTCAACACATGTAGTTTTTCTCTCTCTTGCAGGATCTCTTTTCCTGCGCACACAGTTTGTGCAGTCACTTGCACCAGACACAACAAAGTTCATCAAAAAATTTTGAGACCGCTGTCTCTTTAAAACACTTTTTTTTTTTTTTTTTTCTGTCAGGATCTTCTCTCCTGCACACATAGATTGTGCAATCTCATGCACCAGATAAAGTTCATCAAACATTTGCACTTCCTTGCAGGGATCTCTGCTTATGCCCACTGCATACCTCCACCATATGTGAGGATTAGCTCGGTGGTAGGCGTATGGGTGACCCCTTTGGGGGTGCGTTTTCACAGAGATAGCCGATTAGAGGTTGAAAAACAAGACTGATTTATTCATGCAATTTACTTAACACAATTGCAAGCATCAAAACAGCCAAAATAAAATAAAAGACAAAATAAATCCTTGCCTCTGTGGGCGGCTACCTTCTCACAGCTGGAACCTACCTAAGAAGTCTTTCCAACCTACTGTTGGGCCGACACTGCTGATCCTACAGCAGACACTCAAATGTCCATTTGTTTGCTTTTCACACAGCACAAACATTGTCCATTGAACATGTCCCTTTACTCTTCACACGGAACACTTCTCTTCACACTCTTCACATGGAACACTTTGTCTTCTCACCTTTGAGACGTCTTCACTCGTGGTTACCCTCCTTAGCTTCACATCGCTTTAGGGGGTCTTCTCCCATGCTCACCAGCTTGTCGGGAGGCACACATCCGACTGTCCCCCTCTCCCAGCCCACACGGCGACAGGCGGCAGCAGTCCTTCTCCCATGCCCACACGGCGTCGGGAGGTACACGTATGTCTGTCCTCCTCTCCCAGCCTACACGGCGACAGGAGGCAGCACTCAATAGATTTTCTCTGGACAAATTATAGAGTCCTTGATCTCCTCATTCTGAACAGCTGAATGGTTTTCAACTTCCTGCTGGCTCTCTCTGCAGCCAACACCCTATAGTATCAGTGAACTTTCAAAGCAGGTGGGAATGTGTCTCCTCTCAGTGACTACATTCCCAGATTTACCTGACTTCCTGTCACAATATATATATATATATATACAGTATATATATATGTATACGTATATCTATATATACTGTATCTATATATATCTATATCTATATATATATATATATATATATATCTATATCTATATATATATATATATATATATATATATATATATATATAGATATATATATATATATATATATATATATATATATATATATATATATATATATATATATATATATATATATATATAGATATACGCACATACATATATATATGTATATATATATATATAAGGAGGCAATCAGTTGGCAGTGCCAGAATCTGTGTGCCAGTGTTGGTTTGTGGGTGCCACATTTGGGGCAGGAGGAAGGGGGGGGGCTGTATGCAGGTTTTGTGATGAAGGGGATGAAATTTAATTTAAATTTTGACCAACCGCATGATAGGCAAGACTTATAACAAACATTGATAAATGTCAGGGATATATTCAATAATTACTATTAAACTGTGCGTTGGGGTCCCATTCTAGTGTTCTGTTGGTCCAAACACCCTTCCTCCCCATCACATGACTGGAATATTATAGACTTATCTTCCATAGACTTAGATGAAGTGAAACTGATTTGTGTGCATCTATCTAATCAATCTAATAAAATCCAACTAATATCTGAAAACTAGATACTTTCAAATATTCTTTTGTTACAAGAACCCAACCCCTTTTCAAGTAAAGTCTTATGCTGGCCATACACTGAATTTCATTTAAAAAGTTTAATTTTACAAACAATTGTTTGATTTTCAAATCAATATTGAGGTTAAATTGATGTTTATTTTATACCGCAGTGGTATGAAAATGTAAAGGAGCAGAATAAAAATGTTTTTTTCTTTCAAACAACATTCATCAAGCCATTGAATGTACTGAGAATTTTTGTACAAAGATCCATACCAACATTCCTTCAAAAATCTACTTGTGTATGCACCAACTGTAATTAACTAGTTGGTAAGCACCTTGGGGAGCAAACTAAACATGCATACGTGTGATGAAGGCTGGCCAACATTATAGATTTTATAAAAAGGGGAATGTTTTGAAGCTGACATCTGGAGGACAAAGAAGAGCTTGTTCTCATTGTCTAGATAAGTGGACCTGGATCCCAATTGTTTACCGGCATCAACTGTAATCAACCTGGCAAATTTACATTCATAAAATACATTCATCACATTCCCAACATCTCCAAAAGCAATTAAATGAAGAGATAAAGATACATATTGCACACCCATATTGATCAAACTCTAACTAAAATATATTTCTAATTACAAGGTTTTTTAAATTTGTTCATGGAGATTTCACACAAATCTCTTAGGGTAACAAGGCCTTCAAAAAATTGTGTAGCTATTCTACAGGCTGGTATGGTACTATGCATGAAGCCTATTGGCAATATTTCTAACTCTTGCAACTGGGAGGATGCTAAGGACATCATAATCTTTAAATTGGGCCTACATCATTATATTTGGAAGAAATAGAGATTAACATTTATAGTGGTCTATAGAAACGAAAAGTAAGAGAAATCTGGTACATTACAGAAAGATATCACTGAAATCGCTTTCCTTCAGAATTGTTTTCTTTGCTTCTCATAATGGAGTTGATAATACTAAAACTGGAGAATGAAAAATCTTATGCAGCTTTGCATCAGCTTCTCGTTTTTCTTTTTTTTTTTTTTTGTTAAAGCGCAATTGGACAAGCTGAGGTTAGAAGCTGATTGGCTACCATGAACAGCTGCACCAGATTTTGCACTCTCTAGTTTTAGTAAATCAACCCCAATGTGTACATAACCAATGCCATATATTTTTTAGAAGTTGTTTTTCATATGATTTTTGTTTTATTCTGGTTTATCAATTTTCTATGAAAGAAGATCAGTAAATACTGTAGTATCATGACTTGCATTTAATTATTCATTATTAGACTCCATTATTATATTATTCTATATTTGTAAATGGAAAGTCTCATACAACATAAGAATAATACATTCCAAGAAAAAGTATTTTG
>NW_028119010.1:0-15465 GCF_965119305.1 Pelophylax lessonae | reverse complement strand
AACAGATCGGTTTCTTAAAGTGCTGTGCTGTATGCCATCCCATTTTGAGGTAGAGGATATACTTGTAATCGGATTGCTCACCAAATATTTTCTAACGTTTAATTGCCGGATGTATTTCTGAATCCCTATTATGTTTCAAATTTATTGCAATTCTTTTTAGGGGCATATTTGAGTCCTTTGTCCAGGACTTTCAGTTCTTCCTGCGTTGGTGTTTTTTCACTGATATTAAAAACTCCCTGACCTATCAGTCTCTTTTCCTCTTGTTTTCTCTTTCCTCCTCTGCTCCCTCTCTTTTTTCCATACTTCTTCTTAGATTTCTTGATTCGTCTTTCTTCTTTGGTGAATTGGCATCCCTTCCTTTCTCTAAAAAAGGCCTGTTGTCTCCTTCTTCCCTCTGTTTGTCTCTCCTTATTTCGTCATTTCTTTGTGGGTTTCTTCTTTCCTCTTCCTGGTAATTAGCCAGGGAGGCAAATTGGTTGTATGTCGGGATCGGGCTCCTATCGCCTCTATATTGGGGAAATTCCTGTGGAGGTCCTCTGTTGTACCCATTGTTATGGTATCCATTATTGTAGTTTTCTTGTGGTGGTCTTCTTGGTCCATTATTGTAATTAAAAAATGGTCTTCTATTGTTTTTCCAGTATGGGGGTTTTCTCCAGCCATTATTTGGTGTTTGATACCCTCCATATCCACCATGGTCTGGATTCCTCTGTGGTTGATGGTGGTAATTCTGATATCCTCTTTGATTTTCATGACCATAGTAGCCTTGCTGTTGATGCTGGTTAAAGTACCTCGGTTGATGGTCTCTAAATTCATTGGTATTGTCTTTGTTGATAGTCCCTTGGTTCGTTGTAGTTTAGGTAATCTCTATTACCATATTGGTGGTCTCTGGATTCATTATACTGTCTTTGATATTGTTCTCTTGGTCCATTGTAGCTTGGATGATCTCTGTTAATCTGACTCCGCTCACTTTCTTTTCTTCCTCTCCTATCCAATTCCTCATTTCGGAGTGGTATATTGAGGTCTAGGTTTTCTCTGTTCTTTAGGGGTCTCTGGGTGGATGTACTGGGAGCCGGGGGTATCCTCCATATTCATGGGTCCTAATGGTGTTAAGTCCATTCTGACCATTTTCTATGGAGTTGAATATGTGGATAAGGGATTCATATCTTCCAAGTTGTTTTGCCATTTAAAAACTCGATCATCTTTGTTGTCATTAATATCTCTTATATACTTTTTAGTTTTTCTTTGTTGTACTTCTCTATCCTTGGTTACCAGGTCTTTGTTTAATTGTCCGGTTAATTTGGTGAACTCTGGCGTTTCCTTAAATGGCTCCAGGACTGTTTTTAATTCTGTGATGATTCCTTCTATTCGTCTCGGCTTCCTTTGTTTGCGCTTTAACAGAAATTGCACCAATTCCAGCCCTTTTTCATTAAAGAAGTTATACCATTCGTCCACTGCTTCCTTATCGATTAGACCATCATTGATGGGTACCTCCCATCTTAATCTTCTTGGAACTATCTTTTCTTTAATATACTTATCAAAGGTATTTATGTCCCACCAGAGGCTGACTTTTTTTTCCATGTTGTGTTTGAGTTTTCTCATAAGACCTGTCACTTCACCTTCTTTACTTTTTTTATTATTAGGGTTACCTTCTATGCTGAAGATCTCATCAATATTAATGTTCCTTTCTTCCAGGAAGTTGAAAACTTCCATGACTGCTGCGGGGCTCGGTTTTAGGTTCAGGTAGACTAAAGAGATGTGTGTGATGAGTCCTGCGCTGTCTGGGGAAGATTATGCTCAAAAGGGGGGCCTATCACAGATGCTGCAAGTACCGATACTGGAAACCATGCAGTGTCAGACTTGAGATAAAGGGTGGTGATACTGCGCTTCTGGGATGTTAATAACCAGTCTTCTAAAAATATAGTCAAGTTAAAGTGTATAAAATTGAGAATTGGATAAACTAAATATGTGCTCCAAGTGGTTAAATATAAATAAAGTGTACAAGATATAGAATGTTCTTAATTCAATCACGTGTGTGCGTATAGTTAATCAGATAAATAAATAAATCAAGGTGCTATGAATATATAAAATCATCAAAACATAGAATAAACTGTGGAAAGATATACACATACAAAATAGGGTATACAACACCACTTAAAGTGCCCTAAATTCATTCAGTGACAGGTAAAAGTGCTAAGTGCATGAACTAAATTCATAAATTCATACAATAAATAACTAAAGTGTCCTCGGTGCTCCAAAAAAATCAAGAAGATCAAACAAATAGTCCAAAAGTGTATCCAGGTGGAGAGATTTCAAAGGTAATGCCCCTTCACCTAACACCGTGCTTAAGTAGTGGGGTGCTTCTTCTATGCCCCTCTGTGTGTGCTAGTCGCTCACCTCAAGGTCTGAAAATATAAGCCTTATACGATATCCAGGGGGCTCCTTTCCACTCCTGCTCTGCTACCCAATAGGAACTGTTGTATGGGCTGCCAAGGATGGATCAGCTTCCTATCCTTCTCCAAGTCCCCAGCGAATATTTGCCAAAAAAACAATGCGCAAGATAGGAGACTCGAGTGAGACCGCGGTCCTCACTTCCGCGTGTGTGCGTTATTAACCCTTGAGGGGGTGCATGCTTTGTTTGCTAAATATGAGAATATTTGGCGATTTCATTTGGTGAGTGGACATCTAAAGGGGAAAGGTGTCACCAGTGCACTTGGTGCCGTGGACAGTCGATGAAGGATATTTTATTGTCATGGACATTTATTTGTTTTTCTTTATATTTTTTTTTTTATATATATATTTTTTTCATATTTTTTCATGGGATTCAGTATCTTTGACTATCAATGTCACTCCTCTCTACCACCATTACATCATTTTTTAATATATAGACACACCCCTCCCCCTGTTCCACCTTTTCTCTCCTTCCGATACAAGGAATACCCCTGTATATTTGCCAGCCAGTTTGTGAGGCTGAAAAAAGACATCAGTCCATCCAGTTCAACCTATGATGCGCGTGTGCGTTTGCTGTTATCCGTACATTGTATACCCCTGTATGTTGTACATTGTATACCCCCTGTATGTTGTACATTGTATACCCCCTGTATGTTGTACATTGTATACCCCCTGTATGTTGTACATTGTATACCCCCTGTATGTTGTACATTGTATACCCCCTGTATGTTGTACATTGTATACCCCTCTATGTTGTACATTGTATACCCCTCTATGTTGTACATTGTATACCCCTCTATGTTGTACATTGTATACCCCTCTATGTTGTGTTCGTTAAGGTGCTCATCTAATAGTTTTTTGAAACTATCGATGCTCCCTGCTGATACCACTGCTTGTGGAAGAGAATTCCACATCCTTACTGCTCTGACAGTGAAGAACCCCTTACGTATTTTAAGGTTAAACCGTTTTTCCTCTAGTTTTAGTGAGTGGCCACATGTCGTATTGTATTCCCTTTCTCTAAGTCCTCCTCGTGTAATAGCAGCTCCAGTTCCTCCATTTTGTTAGCTAGGCTCCTGGCATTTGTTTATACTCCTCTGAGTGTTGTATGAGTGGAAATTGATTTCTCCTTAAGTTATCTCATGCTTTGTTATTGATTTGACCACTCATTCATTCCAGGATTAGACTTTACGGCTATATTATCACTACTGACTCCCCTATTACCCTCTGTCCTTTGCTCACTGCTGGCTGTCACTTCCTTTGAACCCTCCCCCCAGTACTGTATTTTGGCCTAGGCCGACAAGGCCCAGGCCTAGGGTGGCACTTTGCTGGGGGGGGGGGGGCGGCAAAAAAGCCGCCCCTGCCTCCACCTGAGACTCTATTGGCCACTGGTTGCTAGAGCCGCCTGGTGTCTAGCAACCAGTGACGTCATGGCCGTGACTCCCTGGCCCTGCCCATAATTCAAAGTGGAGGAGGATTTAACTTCCTCCTCCTCCGCGCCTAGTGCTCATGGGGCCCAAAGAGTCCCACCGGTAGCGACGCCGTTTTCACACAGCAAGCGAGCCGGCCGGCCCTGGAGGCTGGCTAGAAACAAGAGTCGGGGAGGGAGAAGACCTCCACTGCCACGGCACCACCCTGTCCTGAGCAGCATCGGGCGCAGCATCCCTGGTGCCTCCCAGAGCCTGCACTCCTTCTCAAACCTCCTCTCCACTCCCAGCTGGGAAATCAACAGGAAAACAGGCTAACCGAGGGCCCAGAGGATGAAGACGGACGGGAGGTAGGTGCATCACACACACCTACCCACAGACAGGGTGTACAGGAGGCACTGCAGGCAGGGCTAGGGGGGTCTCCCACCCCCCTCTCTCTCCCACTGTCCCTCCTTCTCTCTCCCTTCTCCCTCTCTCCCACCCCCTTCTCCCTCTCTCTACCAGCCCCTCTCTCCCTCTTTCTCCCACCCTCTCTCTCTCTCCCACCCCTCTACCAACCCTTCTCCCTCCATCTCTCCCAGTCCCCTCCCTCCCTCTCTCTCCCAGCCCCCCTCTCTCCCCACCCAACCCCCCTCTCTCTCCCCCACCCAACCCCCCTCTCTCTCCCCCACTCCCCTCTCTCTCTCTCTTCCACCCCTTCTCTTTCCCCCACCCCACTCTCTCTCCCACCCTCCTCTCTCTCTCCCACCCTCCTCTCTCTCTCCCTCCCACCCCCTTCTCCCCTTCTCTCTCCCACTCCCCCTCTCTTTCTCCATTCCCCTTCTCTCCCTCCCACCCCTCACTTTCTCCCAACCCCTTCTCCAACTCCCCCTCTCCCTCTCTCCCACTTCGCCTCTCCTCCCCTCCCCTCTCTCTCCCACTCCCCCTCTCCCTCTCTCCATTCCCCCATCTCTCTCTCTATTCCCCCCTCACTCATCCCCCCTCTCTCATCCCTCCCTCTCTCTCTGCCATCCCCCCACCCTCTCTCTATCATCCCTCCCTCTCTCTGTCATTCCCCCCTCTCTCTGTCACCCCCCCCTCTCTGTCATTCCCCCCCCCTCTCTGTCATTCCCCCCCCCCTCTGTCATTCCCTCCCTCTCTCTGTCATTCCCTCCCTCTCTCTGTCATTTCCTCCCTCTCTCTGTCATTTCCTCCCTCTCTCTCATCCCCCCTCTCTCATCCCCCACCCTCTCTCCGTCATCCCCCCACCCTCTCTCTGTCTCTCATTCCCCCCTCTCTCTCTCATCCCTCCCTCTCTCTCTCATCCCTCCCCCTCTCTCTCTTATCCCCCCTCTCTCTTATCCCCCCTCTCTCTCTTATCCCCCCTCTCTCTCTTATCCCCCCTCTCTCTCTTATCCCCCCTCTCTCTCTTATCCCCTCTCTCTCTCTTATCCCCTTTTGTTTTCTCAAACAAACAAAATACCTAGTGAATGAACAAACAAATTGGGTAATAATCAAAAATATTTCCTCCCACCTTCCGTCTCAGACGCTGCGCAGGTGAGATAAGTCGCCTCCTTGAGCACACGGGATTCCATGGTCTTCTTCCCCATCCCAAAGTTCCTCAGAGAGGAGATGGTGAATCGGCGAAGAGGACGCCATCGGGGGCCAGTAATATCTGCAGATAATAATCATCAGCAATGGGTTACAGACCGTAGCAGTGATCATAAGACATGCAGAACCATATTCTCCATTGGGCTGTTCTTTACAAAGCAGAGTAAAACAGTGAGAGATGTTCAATAGCGGATCGTTTTCTGTGCAATATATATATATACAAAAAATGTAATCAAATGGAAAAAATCTCTTTTTTTCTAGCTTGTTCCAGCTCGAAGCTCCAAAACGCTGGAGGACAAAAAAAAAAATCTATTCTTCTCTATGGAGTCAGTTCACACCTCCACTCCAAAATTGCCTGAAGTCAAACGCCTGAAGTTCAAAAAAGTTTTTTTTTGTAACTTGAATCAGGCAGATTTGAGCATTTTTTGTGCTTTTTTTATTCCCTTAGACAATGATGAAAACGTGTCATTTACGTTTTGTGCGATTTTCTGCTTAAATGAAAAAAAAATGTAAAAAATAAAATCGTAATGGGAAAAAAATACAGAAATAACAAAAATCATCATAAATAAAATAATAAAATATATGAATAATATTTTAAAGTTATAGTTTGGTTTTTACTGCAGTTGAGATTCAACCAAAACACAACTATTGAATAACACCTTTTAATGTTCACTTATTTGGTATATACATTTTACATTTGTATGTATTTTTGCTCCAATATTGATTGTATATTAGACAATTTTAAATTTTTCCTACAAAGCCCATTCTTTTTATTTAATTCCTATTGACACTGCAAAAAAAAAATTAGCTTGGGGGGCCCTTCAGGTCTGGTATGATTTTTAATGGGGTCCCCCCTAAATTCCATACCAGACCCTTAGTATCGCCTCGAACGTTAGAGAGAGAGCAATCATTCCACCCAAGACCTCCTCTGTAACGGTAAAAATGTTTAAATCGTCGCCTATGGAGATTTTTAGGTACCGAAGTTTGGCGCCATTCCATGAGTGTGCGCAATTTTAAAGTTTGACGTGTTCGGTATCTTTTTACTCGGCGTAACATCATTTTACACATTATACAAAAAAATGGGGCTAACTTTACTGTTTTTTTTTTTTAATTCATGGAAGTGTTTTTTTTTCCCCTGCGTAACTACAAGGGTTGCAGGGGTTGCAATTGCAACCGGGCCCCATGCTCCAGGGGGCCTGTGCAGCTCCTTTGTACACCTGGATAGGAGGGGTGGCGTGGTCAATATGTCAAGAAATCACTGTCCTCCTTTTTCCTGGAGATTGGAGGAGATTGGTTCCTCTGTATGCTACCCCTGCCACTCCTCCTATCCAGTTCTCTTGTGTTCTGCTGTCTCTGGGCCCCTGTGTGCTCCCCTGGTCCCCCCCCCCCCACTGTGCTCCCTTCCCTCTCCTGCCGGTTGCTGCAGGGAATGTGTCACAATAGAGAACCAGGAAGGGGTCGGTAAATATGTCATTTACCCGCTCCTTCCTTTTATGAATGGACAGAGTCATAGTCAGTGACATTGTAAAAAATAAATAAATAAATAAATAAAATGATAAAAAATAATACAAATAAAATAGCAAAAAATAAAAACTACTGACACCAGTGGGTGAACTTCCAGGTCACACTTGCGACTGGGCCCTGGCATTCCACCACCTTGGGGAGGCCCAAGATGGCAGAAAGGGGGCCCTTTGCAAAACTTGTGAAAGAGTCCCGCTGCGGGACCGTAATATAGGCCCCGCAATGTGAGTAAAGGGCCCCAGGATCAATGGGAAAAGGCCCATGCTTGAAGGGAAGGGCCCCTGCCAGGGGTCCGGGGGGCCCTCATTGTTTCTTGCACCGGGGCCCTGAAGGTTCTAATTAGGCCTTTGACCTTGCCTGTTCTGGAATAGGCAAATAATGTACAGCGTCATTTCAAAGCCGCAAATCAGTGCAACTTGCATTGCCGATTTCTTTGCGGCTTGCGGTTTCATTTAACAGAAGTCTATGCAAGTCGCAATGAAACCGGTAAAAAGTAGCGCAGGAACCTTTTTTATCATCGCTGGGACATAAGTCACGGCGATATGAATGGTTCCATTGCCGGCGATGGGGTGCGACTTGCCATGCGCTTTGGAACTGTCAAATCGCATGCCACTGTGAACGGGGGCTAAAGCGGGCTGAGTTGTGAGAAGTGTCCTGGCTATCTTACCGTATCCTTTGCTGGGGATGCTGAGCGTGGAAATAACTGGACGGGCACTGAACTCTTCTGCGTAGTTCACCAGGGCGTCCCTCACCGTCTCATAACCACAGAGGACCACCACCGGCTCCGTCAGTTTCCAGATGGTGAATATCGAGCCGTACTTTTGGCTGAGCTGTCACAGGTAAAAG
Organism: Pelophylax lessonae; assembly: GCF_965119305.1. NCBI lineage: Eukaryota > Metazoa > Chordata > Amphibia > Anura > Ranidae > Pelophylax > Pelophylax lessonae. The sequence continues at coordinate 7,636 of NW_028119010.1, read as the reverse complement.
AAATGAAGAGAGTCAGAGGGCAACAATGATGGGAATTCTCAGCTCATGCCTTGTTAAACAATATGTAGCTGTTAAAGTATAACTTTAGGCAATTGTTTTTTTTTTTTTTTTGGTTTTTGGATAGAGGGAGGGATATTACCCCTGTAAGATTTATTTTTGCCATCTTTGCCCCATTGGAAAGATTTCCCTTAAATTCCTGCCTCATAGCCAATCAGGAAGTGAGGGGAAATCCCTGCAAATTAAGGCAATCCCTTGGGTTTTCCCAGGTCACCAGAACTGGTGTCCCCATTGGAAGATTTCCCCTCTATTACTTTTCTGGGGACAACCCAAAATGTGAGATTTGCTTTTACTTTCTCTAGAGGGGGGAATCTCTGTGCTGTTACACATTACAATATGTAAGATAGAATATAATGCAGAACTGCAGGCAATGCGGCCCACTGCCCCATGACAATTTTATTTATTTTTTGCTGGGGAGGAAGGAAGTCGAGTCGGGGGCATGGCCACAGAGGCAGCCTCGGAGGAGATCATCCACTAGTTGTGTTAAATTAGTGCTGGGGGAGCTGCAGCACGGGAAAGGCTCGGCGGCGTTTTATTACTTATATACCTTAACTAATAGTATATATTTTATATATGCGGCCCGAGAGAATATCTGTACACTCAATGTGGCCCAGAGAAGCCAAAAGGTTGGACACCCATGATATAATGCAGTGGTTCTCAATTCCGGTCCTCGGGACCCACCAACAGGCCAGGTTTGCAAGATAACTAAATTACATCACAGGTGATCTCATTTGCTGCTCAGTGATTGCAGTATTCTAGTCTGCATCCCCCAAGGTAATACTTAAAATCTGGCCTGTTAGTGGGTCCCGAGGACCGGAATTGAGAACCACTGATATAATGCATAGTTGTGGTGATGTATTTATATTTGGTCATTATACTGCCATCTTGTGGTTATTTTAGTTGTTGCACTCGCCTTTCTGTTTTTCCCTTCTGTGTTCCTTCCTGTCCCCACCCATTTATGATGTATTTATTGTTCCTGCTTCTTTATGCTTGTGGGGATAGAGATGGCCACATCTGTCTAGGCCTTCACACAATCTGCAATGCATTGGTAGGACTGTGAACCTAGGACCTAGGCACAGACACATCTATATACAAATGATTTTGAGTGAATATATGTATTGTACTAATTTATGTTTTGTTTTTGCTTAAGAAATTTCTGATACAAACTGGTCCTGAAGAAGCACGCTGCGAAACGCGTCGATCCGTTGATCAGATATGACTCTGTAATGATCCACTGACCAGATACGATATTGTAACAAGTCTAGTATTCCCTTCACAGTCCTACCATTGGTCCATTTGAACCATTTGGGATAGAAACTGTTTGGGTTACTATTTTTAGAAATGTTTTCTTTTTTCTTCTATATTCATGTATATTGAGTGAGGATTGTCTGTTTTTTTCCCCACTCTTAATTATTTTTTCTGTAATAAAATTATATTTTATCAATTGTGAGTCGCATTGATTCATTCTAGAAGGTGCCCCAGAAAGTCCATGTCTTTTTTATGAAATTATGTGCTGGGTTTTCCCAATCATATATTTCCTCCTTTTTTCTCAATAAACTTATGTGATTTTACCTATTCTTGCATGTCTCGTTAAAGTCCCTTGGGCCCTCAATTTCTTTTGTTTCTATGCCAAAATTAAAGTTTTGCCTTTAGTTATACTTTAAACACATTATTTTATAGTATAACTAAAGGCTAAACTTTTTTTTTTTGGTTTTGCATGGAGTGTAGAGGGTTAGAATCCCTGTCAGTTGTTATTGCTGTCTGTGCCCCCATTAGGGAAATGTCCCCTCTCTATTTGTCCTGTTTACCATTGTCATTAAAAGCGAAAGTAAATTCAAATCCCAAATTTAGTTTTTTCCCCAGAAAAGTAATAGAGGGGAAGTCCTTCAATGAGGACACTAGTTCTGGTGGCCTGGGGGGTCTAAGGGATTCCCTTAATTTGCAGGGATTTCCTCTTCCTGTTTTGTAACATCTACACAATTATGCAATGTTGTAAATACTGAACATCGTATATTGTACATTTTTTTTTGATTCTCTCAAAACAGGATTAACTGTATACCATAATATGGGACATCTGAACACTTCTACCCACATTCCCAATGTATTTCAAGACTTGCTCTTTTTTAGGGGCGGCAATAAGGGGCATTTCCCTGAAGAGCAAGTCTCCATATGTGTTACACTACACTGTTCTGGTGACTCTGGTAAAAAAAAAAAAAAACAAAGAAAAATATATATAGTATCTCACCTCTCACATTTTCTAAATATTTTATTCTATCTTTTCATGTGACAACACTGAAGAAATGACACTTTGCTACAATGTAAAGTAGTGAGTGTACAGCTTGTATAACAGTGTAAATTTGCTGTCCCCTCAAAATAACTCAACACACAGCCATTAATGTCTAAACCGCTGGCAACAAAAGTGAGTACACCCCTAAGTGACAATGTCCAAATTGGGCCCAATTAGCCATTTTCCCTCCCCGGTGTCAGGTTACCCGTTAGTGTTACAAGGTCTCAGGTGTGTTAAATTTGGTGTTATCGCTCTCACTCTCTCATATTGGTCACTGAATGTTCAAAATGGCACCTCATGACAAAGAACTCTCTGAGGATCTGAAAAAAAGAATTGTTGCTCTTCATAAAGATGGCCTAGGCTATAAGAAGATTGCCAAGACCCTGAAACTGAGCTGCAGCACGGTGGCCAAGACCATACAGCGGTGTAACAGGACAGATTCCACTCAGAACAGGCCTCTTCATGGTGGACCAAAGAAGTTGAGTGCACGTGCTCAGCGTCATATCCAGAGGTTGTCTTTGGGAAATAGACATATGAATGCTGCCAGCATTGCTGCAGAGGTTGAAGGGGTGGGGGGTCAGCCTGTCAGTGCTCAGACCATACGCCGCACACTGCATCAAATTGGTCTGCATGGCTGTCATCCCAGAAGGAAGCCTCTTCTAAAGATGATGCACAAGAAAGCCCACAAACAGTTTGCTGAAGACAAGCAGACTAAGGACATGGATTACTGGAACCATGTCCTGTGGTCTGATGAGACTAAGTGTCAAGGTCTTACCTTGCCTTCCTGTTGGCAGCCATCTTGGACATGTGCAGACTGCTGTCTCTTATAAACTGTTTGCATCATCACTTGTCTGCTGCCTGGGCGACGCTCAGTGATGATGTTGCAACGCGTTGTGCACATATACATTTACGTTTTTGGTTGTAACATGACAAAATGTGGGAAAGTTTAAGGGGTATGAATACTTTTTCAAGGCACTGTGGATTGAGGCAAGTACACATTATGGAAGGATTTATCTTTCTTATTTTCGGGTGCTTACAACAAAACTTCCTTCTCTCCAGTTCCGCAGTTTGTATTGTGCATTTATGTTACATTTGCTTTTTTGCTCTGTTTGGGGAATGTGTAATCTGGGTGAGAGGAGACTCATGAGAATTTCAAATCCATTAGCTGTAAACTTTGAACCCTTCCTGTAACTGAAGGCTTCATACTGGGGTGTTACATTGTCTATGAGTCCGCAGACACAGAAACAAACAGAAATTCTTGAATGTATCAAGCAAATTTGCAAAAAACGTAGACCCAAATCATTCTGCCTTTTATTTAGCAAAGTCTACGTTTAATTGATGGAAAAATGAGAGCTCACAAGCTGCAGTTGCATCAGCTTTTTAGTGGTCTCTTAAATAGTGAATAGCGGGGTCTCCAAACTCTCTATACAAAGAGCCAGTTTACTGTCATTCAGAATTTAGGGGGGCCGGACTGTGGTCACTGGAAGTAAAAAATGTCACACTAAGGCGACATGAGTCCTTACTACTTTGGGGGCGACTTGTGCATTACCATGCACCGCGACTTCAAATAATGGAAGTCTATGCAAGTCGCTCCGAGGTCGCCCCGAAGTAGTACAGGACCCTTTTTTCTAAGTCGGAGTGAAAATGTCCAAATTGGGCCAATATTTTGTGTGGCCACCATTATTTTCCAGCACTGCCTTAACCGTCTTGGGCATGGAGTTCAACAGAGCTTCACAGGTTGCCACTGGAGTCCTTTTCCACTCCTCCATGACGACATCACAAAGCTGGTGGATGTTAGAGACCTTGCGCTCCTCTACCTTCCGTTTGAGGATGCCCCACAGATGCTCAATAGGGTTTAGGTCTGGAGACATGCTTGGCCACTCCATCACCTTTACCCTCAGCTTCTTTAGCAACGCAGTGGTCGTCTTGGAGGTGTGTTTGAGGTCATTATCATGTTAGAATACTGCCCTGCAGCCCAGTCTCTGAAAGGAGGGGGTCATGCTCTGCTTCAGTATGTCACAGTACATGTTGCGACTTGTGTCCCTCCTATTAGAACGGGTCCTGTAGCGGTCAATGGACCGCGAGGGAGCGCGACTTGTCAGGCTGACAAGTCGCGCTAGTGTGGACCGGCTCTCAGTGGGAGTAAACAAATGCCCCATCTTTGGTGTCAGTGAGAGGAATTTCTACCCCATCATTTGTGTCTTTGAGTGGGAAGAATCATACCCCATCGTTGGGGTCATTGGGAGAAACTGTGCCCCATCGTTGGGGTCATTGGGAGAAACTGTGCCCCATCGTTGGGGTCATTGGGAGAAACTGTGCACCATCGTTGGTGTCATTGGGAGAAACTGTGCACCATCGTTGGTGTCATTGAGAGGAATTGTGCCCCATCGTTGGTGTCATTGGGAGGAATTGTGCCCCTTTGTTGGCGTTAATGGGGAATTATGCCCCATTGTTGGTCTCAGAGGATGAAATATTGCCCCAAAAGGGCCAGATAAAAGCAAGCAAAGGGTTGCATTCAGCCCCTGGGCTGCAGTTTGGAGACCACTGGTTTATAGGATATTTCAGCAGACCCTCACACAATGTAATTTTTTGTAACTGTATCAATAGATTTCTATGATCACATGCTAGTCTAATGACCCACATATTATTGTCCAGCATAAAAATACCATTTGATAGAGACTAAACTTTATCTACATGAAATATTTATACCACTTAGGCAATGTGTCTAATCTGCCTCTTGTACCTCGTAATATAGTTTTTTTTTGGTGCTACAATGAAAGTAATCTTCTTCTACAGTTGGGTGGATGCTTGTCAGGGGAGGGCTGAGCCAGGGGGCAGGGGGGCAATTGCCCCCTGGACCACTCTGATGTCCTGTATAAAGGCTGCACCGCTTCTGCCACAGACATGCCTAAAGGATTCCTGGTGAAGAGAAGTAAAAAGTCCCCGCCACTGACAGTGGCAGCTGGTGCTTAAAAATTTTGGGGGGGCGCAAACAGAAAAATGTAATAGGCATTGCTTTGCGGCAAAAAACGATGTAAAAAATTGTGTGACTTTGAGGTTGCAAAAGTGTGAAAGGGGCCTTCAGTAAATAAGGTATAGCGTGCCCCCTTTCAATGCAGAGAGACCAGCGTGCCCCCTTAAAAGCACAGTGACCAGCGTGCCCCCTTTCAATGCACAGTGACCAGCGTGCCCCCTTTCAATGCACAGTGACCAGCGTGCCCCCTTTCAATGCACAGAGACCAGCGTGCCCCCTTTCAATGCACAGTAACCAGCGTGTCCCCTTTCAATGCAGTGACCAGCGTGCCCCCTTCAATGCAGTGACCAGTGTACATGCCCTCTTTCAATGCAGTGACCAGCGTACATGCCCTCTTTCAATGCAGTGACCAGCGTACATGCCCCCTTTCAATGCAGTGACCAGCGTACATGCCCCCAATGCAGTGACCAGCATACATGCCCCCTTTCAATGCAGTGACCAACATACATGCCCCCTTTCAATGCAGTGACCAACATACATGCCCCCTTTAAATGCAGTGACCAGCATACATGCCCCATTTAAATGCAGTGACCAGCATACATGCCCCCTTTCAATGCAGTGACCAGCATACATGCCCCCTTTCAATGCAGTGACCAGCATACATGCCCCCTTTCAATGCAGTGACCAGCATACGTGCCCCCAATGCAGTGACCAGCATACATGCCCCCTTTCAATGCAGTGACCAGCATACATGCCCCCAATGCAGTGACCAGCGTACATGCTCCCTTTCAATGCAGTGACCAGCATACATGCCCCCAATGCAGTGACCAGCATACATGCCCCCAATGCAGTGACCAGCATACATGCCCCCAATGCAGTGACCAGCATACATGCCCCCAATGCAGTGACCAGCGTACATGCCCCCTTTCAATGCAGTGACCAGCATACATTCCCCCAAAGCAGAGATCAGCGTGCGTGCCCACTTACTTACCTGGAGCAGCGGCGGCGGCTTCTCATCAGTGTCCCAGCTTCGGCTTCTCCTCAGTCCTGGCCGGCGGGACGTCTTCTCCAGTCCTCCCGCTTCCTCCTCAGCCAATGGCATGGGGTTTGCCTTGCGGCCAATCAGGAAGCGCGTATTGGACGCGCTTTCTGATTGGCCAGGAGGAGGAAGATCGGTGTGACAATAGCGAATTTTCATTCGCTATTGTCACACAATGGGTCGGCTCGGGGCACACTGCTCTGCGCACCGGCTTCACCCTTTGCATCACCCGATTAGAGCCTCTGGCTCTAATCGGGTGATTTAAAAAAAAAAAAAAACATTAAGCTCCATGTGTCCGGCGCCCCTGCATGCAGATTAGGGGGCCGGATGCATTGATGGGGGGGGGGGGGGGCGGTGCCCTCAATACACCGGCCGCCACTGGCCACTGTCCTACCGAGTGCGGGTTGATGACAAGGACAGAGCGCAGGCCTCCCTCCCCAGCATAGATGTTTTAAACTGTCTAAGCAGAGGCCGGTTCCATGCCCCACTGGAGACTCTCATCCCCTGGCCAGCCCCAACTGAGCTGTCCCAGCTCCCCCAACTGCCCCCTGCTGACCAGGTTGGGAACCCGGATTCAGCCAGTGAGTAGAGAGTACCTGGAGCAGGGCTTCAAGGAGGTACTGTAAGGAGAAGGATGGGGGGCTGAGTCGCTGCACCATGGGCCCCTGGTTTGTACTTGCCCCCTGGGCCAAAAGTTGCCAGTCTGCCCCCGATGCTGGTGGTTAATGTAATTCCCTCAGATCAGGATTTATTAAACATGACTGGATTTTGGGTCTGCACTGAGAAATAAAAAGCCAGAAATATGGTCTGCTTTCCACTGACTGCTAAAATAGTTACAATTGCAAAATACCATAATGGCTCTGCTAACGGAGGCTGACAATGCTATTAAGCTGTTAGCTTGAGAAATGTCTTACTAATGGTCCTGGATCAGGACTCCGAAACAGTGCCAAGTGGAATCTAGGTGCTGATAAGGACTGTGAACATTACTGTCAAAAGTCTTTACTCTGGTCATCACAGAGGACAAGGGGGCACTCTTTACGTCTGGAAAAAAAGATTTAATCTCCAAATATAGAAAAGCATCTTCACAGTAAGAGCTGTGAACATGTGGAATAAACTCCCTCAAGATCTGGTTCTGCCAGCTCAGTAGAATGTTTAAAAAAAAAAAAAAAGGCCTGGATTCTTTCCGAAAAGTACATAATATACAGTGCCTTGCGAAAGTATTCGGCCCCCTTGAACTTTTTGACCTTTTGCCACATTTCAGGCTTCAAACATAAAGATA